>NW_028296623.1:1595000-1795000 GCF_055471065.1 Atractosteus spatula
TCTGCGGCTCCTGTGGAGTGGAGTCGGCCTGGAGCCGTGTTTGCAGGCGGCGGCTCCCCGCGCTCTGTCTGTGCGTCCAAGAGCTCCTGGGAGGAAGAGAGAGCCCTCCCACTCGGGGGCTTTTCCACGGTCTGTGTGAGGAGGGGCGGGTGTGTCCAGTAGCTTATCGAGCGGAAGCCTGGGGCGGCGGAGAGCTGTGATCGTGCAGACCTTGAGGTGTCACCTCTTTGTCTGCTTTCCCGCCCCCCCTCCGCCCAAGCTCTGCTCCAGAGTAGCCCGGCAACCCCTCACACCTGCACGTGTCACAACCTAAGGTGTGGTCATGAGACACCCATGGGGTGCTGCTCTGTTCTTGCTAATTGTTTCCTGCCCGTCGCAGGCAGGAGTCCATGCGAGGAAGATGCGCTGGACAGAGCTCAGAGGGCACAGCTGGGTGGCTTTCCTTCTGAGTGACGTTCCTGCAACACTCTCCCGCTCCTCTTGGTGCGCTCATGCCGCAACACAGGAAGGCTGGAGCAGGTGGCTGTGGGCTCTGCGCACTGCCGAAACAGGTCAGTTGGGAGAGCGTTAGACTGAAGATCTAAAAGTCCCTGGTTTGATCCCGGGTTTCGGCATTTTGTTTCATCGCGCCCTTTGTTCCTCTCTCCAGCGCCCCCTGCCTAAAGTGACGCTTCCCTTTCTCAGCCCGAAACGCAAGCGAGACACCAGCAGCGGTCCCTGCAGGTTTCCGTAGTGTAGCGGTTATCACGTTCGCCTAACACGCGAAAGGTCCCCGGTTCGAGACCGGGCGGAAACAGCCTCTTTTCGCACGCTCCTGTACTTCACAGAGGTCTTGAGCGACCGGTCATTTGTTCCCAATGTATTTCCGGTGCCTTCATGCACTCTTGTACCAAACGCACGTTCCTGCTGTACGCGGAGCCGATCATTTGCAATTGGGCTGTGCCGACAGACCAGGACGAGCTCTGTCGGCTCAAAAGCAGCGCAGGACCTGCAACAACAACAGAAAGATTAGCATCCAGCGGGGGCCTCTTAGTGAGCCCAAGATCTCATCAAGAATCGGCTCCAGCAACAGGGCTGGGCGCATTGTTCCATTCTCCGACCACTCTCGGTGTAAACAAGTCCCTCCTGGTCTCTGCTTGAAATGCACTTTCCTGCGTTTGCTTTGGTGTAACTGGCTTCCCCTGCATGGGCGAATGTGAAGAAGATCCTTAGTAAGTCATTGAAGAAAACCGAGAAGAGGTCAGAGTGGCCTCTGTCGTTCATCAACGATCCAGTCAGGCAGTACTCCTCTGTAAAGCGCCGTTCGTTCACATCGATTGGCTTTTTTTTGCCTTCATTCGCGCAAGTAGTAAAAGCAGACGCCCCTATTCTGCCGTGACCCGGATTCGAACCGGGGTTGTTGCGGCCACAACGCAAAGTACTGACCACTATACGATCACGGCGAGTTACCGATACCCACGTGGCAGGGCGGAAAAGGCTGTGCTCTCTTCGTGTGACCTAATTCGGAAAAGTCCTGACGTTGCATTTCAACTGAGCCCCAGTATACATCGACCCTTCGACACTCTGAGTGACAACTCTCTTGCGCGTTTTCTCATATTTATGTAGTTTGCTTGCATGATGCCCGGAACAGCAGGGGTGTATGCTCCCATATGGTCTAGCGGTTAGGATTCCTGGTTTTCACCCAGGCGGCCCGGGTTCGACTCCCGGTATGGGAACCTGTCAGTTTTGCCTCCTGCTTTCCAAAAGATCAGCACCGTGTACGAAGGAGCCGCATTAAAACCACTCGAACGTGCAAAACGCGCGAGAAGAGGGGGCGCTTGTTTCCAACCGAAGACTTCTCGCGTGTGAGACGAGCTGATCATCCCTGCAGGAGGTGGGAGGGTTACTCTGGTAGACAGGGCTGACCTTCGGCAATAGGGTTTATACTCTCCAAGATGATATTTGCACTTTCTGGAGAGGCGATTTTCTCCACTTCAGTAGCCCGATTTCGTCGATTGCGTGGAGAGGGCTGTAGAATGTGGCGCCGCCTTTCCTGCTCCGTCCATGACAGGCGTGCTGGTCTCTGGAGAGAGAGCACGGTCCATCAGCGCACTCCAATAAAGGCACTGGAAGCAGCTGAATCGCATTGGCGAAGCTCAGCGCTGGGCCGCTGGGCAGGGATTGCCACCGTTTCCGTAGTGTAGTGGTTATCACGTTCGCCTCACACGCGAAAGGTCCCCGGCCCGAAACCGGGCGGAAACAGACCGGCTTCCTTTGTCGGCACGCACAAAAGGGGATTGGGGATTCGCCTAGCGCTGTGATCGAACAGACCCACTCACCTCTTAGTGTGGCGGGATCTGCACAGTGCATGTCGCAGCGCATCCTGCTTTCACTTCAATGCGCGTCCTGATGTACCCCAGTCTCCCGCGTGACAGGTGCGGATAATCACCACTATACTAACGAGGAAGACATCGCTCTCTCCGACCCCCGGCATCGTGTCCCGACCCACCGTGCTGGAAGCCGACGCGTGCTGTGATTCCTTTACGGAGCAGAAATGACAACCGAGGAGCCGAGAGATCATTTCAGCATTTCGCGTCTGAACAGAAAACACAAACGACCAACTCGGAATGACTTGCCTTTGATGCTTTCAAAGCGTTCTTTGTGCATCGAACAGACCCACTCACCTCTTAGTGTGGCGGGATGTGCACAGTGCATGTCGCAGCGCTTCCTGCTTTCACTTCAATGTGCTTCCTGATGTCGAGTCGTGTGCCGTGCGGAGGCTCTGAAAGCGAGAGCAATGAAAAGGTGCACGGCGCTGTGAAAGAAAACAGAGAAGTGAAAGGCAGTCCTTTCTCTAAGGAGGTAAAAGAAAAGCTTTCTACTCCCCGTCAGGGAATCGAACCCTGGTCTCCCGCGTGACAGGCGGGGATACTCGCCACTATACTAACGAGGAAGACACCGCACTCTCCGATCCTCGGCATCGTGTCCCGACCCAGCGTGCTGGAAGGCGACGCGTGCTGTGATTCCTTTACGGAACAGAAATGACAACCGAGGAGCCGAGAGATCATGTCAGCATTTCGCGTCTGAACGGAAAACACAAACGACCAACTCGGAATGACTTGCTTTTGACGCTTTTCAAAGCGTTCTTTGTGCACGACGACTGCGCCGCCTAGCAGATACAGATGGGTTGTACAACTCTGAACTAGCAAATGGAAGAGGGCTAAGCCCCCTCTCTTTTAGCCCAGGTTCGATCTGTCTCCCAGAATCACCAGGGCGCACGCACACACACCCGTGCCGTTGAAGTGCTCTGCCTCATTTCTAAGGGCAACTCAACATTCACTCCTACCCCGAGAACAGAAAAGACAGCGTCCGCAGCAACAACAGCTCAGGTCTCTGCACAGGAGCTAAGCTGCCCCCATCTCCTCTGCTCTGCGGCTCCTGCGGAGTGGAGTCGGCCTGGAGCCGTGTTTGCAGGCGGCGGCTCCCCGCGCTCTGTCTGTGCGTCCAAGAGCTCCTGGGAGGAAGAGAGAGCCCTCCCACTCGGGGGCTTTTCCACGGTCTGTGTGAGGAGGGGCGGGTGTGTCCAGTAGCTTATCGAGCGGAAGCCTGGGGCGGCGGAGAGCTGTGATCGTGCAGACCTTGAGGTGTCACCTCTTTGTCTGCTTTCCCGCCCCCCCTCCGCCCAAGCTCTGCTCCAGAGTAGCCCGGCAACCCCTCACACCTGCACGTGTCACAACCTAAGGTGTGGTCATGAGACACCCATGGGGTGCTGCTCTGTTCTTGCTAATTGTTTCCTGCCCGTCGCAGGCAGGAGTCCATGCGAGGAAGATGCGCTGGACAGAGCTCAGAGGGCACAGCTGGGTGGCTTTCCTTCTGAGTGACGTTCCTGCAACACTCTCCCGCTCCTCTTGGTGCGCTCATGCCCCAACACAGGAAGGCTGGAGCAGGTGGCTGTGGGCTCTGCGCACTGCCGAAACAGGTCAGTTGGGAGAGCGTTAGACTGAAGATCTAAAAGTCCCTGGTTTGATCCCGGGTTTCGGCATTTTGTTTCATCGCGCCCTTTGTTCCTCTCTCCAGCGCCCCCTGCCTAAAGTGACGCTTCCCTTTCTCAGCCCGAAACGCAAGCGAGACACCAGCAGCGGTCCCTGCAGGTTTCCGTAGTGTAGCGGTTATCACGTTCGCCTAACACGCGAAAGGTCCCCGGTTCGAGACCGGGCGGAAACAGCCTCTTTTCGCACGCTCCTGTACTTCACAGAGGTCTTGAGCGACCGGTCATTTGTTCCCAATGTATTTCCGGTGCCTTCATGCACTCTTGTACCAAACGCACGTTCCTGCTGTACGCGGAGCCGATCATTTGCAATTGGGCTGTGCCGACAGACCAGGACGAGCTCTGTCGGCTCAAAAGCAGCGCAGGACCTGCAACAACAACAGAAAGATTAGCATCCAGCGGGGGCCTCTTAGTGAGCCCAAGATCTCATCAAGAATCGGCTCCAGCAACAGGGCTGGGCGCATTGTTCCATTCTCCGACCACTCTCGGTGTAAACAAGTCCCTCCTGGTCTCTGCTTGAAATGCACTTTCCTGCGTTTGCTTTGGTGTAACTGGCTTCCCCTGCATGGGCGAATGTGAAGAAGATCCTTAGTAAGTCATTGAAGAAAACCGAGAAGAGGTCAGAGTGGCCTCTGTCGTTCATCAACGATCCAGTCAGGCAGTACTCCTCTGTAAAGCGCCGTTCGTTCACATCGATTGGCTTTTTTTTGCCTTCATTCGCGCAAGTAGTAAAAGCAGACGCCCCTATTCTGCCGTGACCCGGATTCGAACCGGGGTTGTTGCGGCCACAACGCAAAGTACTGACCACTATACGATCACGGCGAGTTACCGATACCCACGTGGCAGGGCGGAAAAGGCTGTGCTCTCTTCGTGTGACCTAATTCGGAAAAGTCCTGACGTTGCATTTCAACTGAGCCCCAGTATACATCGACCCTTCGACACTCTGAGTGACAACTCTCTTGCGCGTTTTCTCATATTTATGTAGTTTGCTTGCATGATGCCCGGAACAGCAGGGGTGTATGCTCCCATATGGTCTAGCGGTTAGGATTCCTGGTTTTCACCCAGGCGGCCCGGGTTCGACTCCCGGTATGGGAACCTGTCAGTTTTGCCTCCTGCTTTCCAAAAGATCAGCACCGTGTACGAAGGAGCCGCATTAAAACCACTCGAACGTGCAAAACGCGCGAGAAGAGGGGGCGCTTGTTTCCAACCGAAGACTTCTCGCGTGTGAGACGAGCTGATCATCCCTGCAGGAGGTGGGAGGGTTACTCTGGTAGACAGGGCTGACCTTCGGCAATAGGGTTTATACTCTCCAAGATGATATTTGCACTTTCTGGAGAGGCGATTTTCTCCACTTCAGTAGCCCGATTTCGTCGATTGCGTGGAGAGGGCTGTAGAATGTGGCGCCGCCTTTCCTGCTCCGTCCATGACAGGCGTGCTGGTCTCTGGAGAGAGAGCACGGTCCATCAGCGCACTCCAATAAAGGCACTGGAAGCAGCTGAATCGCATTGGCGAAGCTCAGCGCTGGGCCGCTGGGCAGGGATTGCCACCGTTTCCGTAGTGTAGTGGTTATCACGTTCGCCTCACACGCGAAAGGTCCCCGGCCCGAAACCGGGCGGAAACAGACCGGCTTCCTTTGTCGGCACGCACAAAAGGGGATTGGGGATTCGCCTAGCGCTGTGATCGAACAGACCCACTCACCTCTTAGTGTGGCGGGATCTGCACAGTGCATGTCGCAGCGCATCCTGCTTTCACTTCAATGCGCGTCCTGATGTACCCCAGTCTCCCGCGTGACAGGTGCGGATAATCACCACTATACTAACGAGGAAGACATCGCTCTCTCCGACCCCCGGCATCGTGTCCCGACCCACCGTGCTGGAAGCCGACGCGTGCTGTGATTCCTTTACGGAGCAGAAATGACAACCGAGGAGCCGAGAGATCATTTCAGCATTTCGCGTCTGAACAGAAAACACAAACGACCAACTCGGAATGACTTGCCTTTGATGCTTTCAAAGCGTTCTTTGTGCATCGAACAGACCCACTCACCTCTTAGTGTGGCGGGATGTGCACAGTGCATGTCGCAGCGCTTCCTGCTTTCACTTCAATGTGCTTCCTGATGTCGAGTCGTGTGCCGTGCGGAGGCTCTGAAAGCGAGAGCAATGAAAAGGTGCACGGCGCTGTGAAAGAAAACAGAGAAGTGAAAGGCAGTCCTTTCTCTAAGGAGGTAAAAGAAAAGCTTTCTACTCCCCGTCAGGGAATCGAACCCTGGTCTCCCGCGTGACAGGCGGGGATACTCGCCACTATACTAACGAGGAAGACACCGCACTCTCCGATCCTCGGCATCGTGTCCCGACCCAGCGTGCTGGAAGGCGACGCGTGCTGTGATTCCTTTACGGAACAGAAATGACAACCGAGGAGCCGAGAGATCATGTCAGCATTTCGCGTCTGAACGGAAAACACAAACGACCAACTCGGAATGACTTGCTTTTGACGCTTTTCAAAGCGTTCTTTGTGCACGACGACTGCGCCGCCTAGCAGATACAGATGGGTTGTACAACTCTGAACTAGCAAATGGAAGAGGGCTAAGCCCCCTCTCTTTTAGCCCAGGTTCGATCTGTCTCCCAGAATCACCAGGGCGCACGCACACACACCCGTGCCGTTGAAGTGCTCTGCCTCATTTCTAAGGGCAACTCAACATTCACTCCTACCCCGAGAACAGAAAAGACAGCGTCCGCAGCAACAACAGCTCAGGTCTCTGCACAGGAGCTAAGCTGCCCCCATCTCCTCTGCTCTGCGGCTCCTGCGGAGTGGAGTCGGCCTGGAGCCGTGTTTGCAGGCGGCGGCTCCCCGCGCTCTGTCTGTGCGTCCAAGAGCTCCTGGGAGGAAGAGAGAGCCCTCCCACTCGGGGGCTTTTCCACGGTCTGTGTGAGGAGGGGCGGGTGTGTCCAGTAGCTTATCGAGCGGAAGCCTGGGGCGGCGGAGAGCTGTGATCGTGCAGACCTTGAGGTGTCACCTCTTTGTCTGCTTTCCCGCCCCCCCTCCGCCCAAGCTCTGCTCCAGAGTAGCCCGGCAACCCCTCACACCTGCACGTGTCACAACCTAAGGTGTAGTCATGAGACACCCATGGGGTGCTGCTCTGTTCTTGCTAATTGTTTCCTGCCCGTCGCAGGCAGGAGTCCATGCGAGAAAGATGCGCTGGACAGAGCTCAGAGGGCACAGCTGGGTGGCTTTCCTTCTGAGTGACGTTCCTGCAACACTCTCCCGCTCCTCTTGGTGCGCTCATGCCCCAACACAGGAAGGCTGGAGCAAGTGGCTGTGGGCTCTGCGCACTGCCGAAACAGGTCAGTTGGGAGAGCGTTAGACTGAAGATCTAAAAGTCCCTGGTTTGATCCCGGGTTTCGGCATTTTGTTTCATCGCGCCCTTTGTTCCTCTCTCCAGCGCCCCCTGCCTAAAGTGACGCTTCCCTTTCTCAGCCCGAAACGCAAGCGAGACACCAGCAGCGGTCCCTGCAGGTTTCCGTAGTGTAGCGGCTATCACGTTCGCCTAACACGCGAAAGGTCCCCGGTTCGAGACCGGGCGGAAACAGCCTCTTTTCGCACGCTCCTGTACTTCACAGAGGTCTTGAGCGACCGGTCATTTGTTCCCAATGTATTTCCGGTGCCTTCATGCACTCTTGTACCAAACGCACGTTCCTGCTGTACGCGGAGCCGATCATTTGCAATTGGGCTGTGCCGACAGACCAGGACGAGCTCTGTCGGCTCAAAAGCAGCGCAGGACCTGCAACAACAACAGAAAGATTAGCATCCAGCGGGGGCCTCTTAGTGAGCCCAAGATCTCATCAAGAATCGGCTCCAGCAACAGGGCTGGGCGCATTGTTCCATTCTCCGACCACTCTCGGTGTAAACAAGTCCCTCCTGGTCTCTGCTTGAAATGCACTTTCCTGCGTTTGCTTTGGTGTAACTGGCTTCCCCTGCATGGGCGAATGTGAAGAAGATCCTTAGTAAGTCATTGAAGAAAACCGAGAAGAGGTCAGAGTGGCCTCTGTCGATCATCAACGATCCAGTCAGGCAGTACTCCTCTGTAAAGCGCCGTTCGTTCACATCGATTGGCTTTTTTTTGCCTTCATTCGCGCAAGTAGTAAAAGCAGACGCCCCTATTCTGCCGTGACCCGGATTCGAACCGGGGTTGTTGCGGCCACAACGCAAAGTACTGACCACTATACGATCACGGCGAGTTACCGATACCCACGTGGCAGGGCGGAAAAGGCTGTGCTCTCTTCGTGTGACCTAATTCGGAAAAGTCCTGACGTTGCATTTCAACTGAGCCCCAGTATACATCGACCCTTCGACACTCTGAGTGACAACTCTCTTGCGCGTTTTCTCATATTTATGTAGTTTGCTTGCATGATGCCCGGAACAGCAGGGGTGTATGCTCCCATATGGTCTAGCGGTTAGGATTCCTGGTTTTCACCCAGGCGGCCCGGGTTCGACTCCCGGTATGGGAACCTGTCAGTTTTGCCTCCTGCTTTCCAAAAGATCAGCACCGTGTACGAAGGAGCCGCATTAAAACCACTCGAACGTGCAAAACGCGCGAGAAGAGGGGGCGCTTGTTTCCAACCGAAGACTTCTCGCGTGTGAGACGAGCTGATCATCCCTGCAGGAGGTGGGAGGGTTACTCTGGTAGACAGGGCTGACCTTCGGCAATAGGGTTTATACTCTCCAAGATGATATTTGCACTTTCTGGAGAGGCGATTTTCTCCACTTCAGTAGCCCGATTTCGTCGATTGCGTGGAGAGGGCTGTAGAATGTGGCGCCGCCTTTCCTGCTCCGTCCATGACAGGCGTGCTGGTCTCTGGAGAGAGAGCACGGTCCATCAGCGCACTCCAATAAAGGCACTGGAAGCAGCTGAATCGCATTGGCGAAGCTCAGCGCTGGGCCGCTGGGCAGGGATTGCCACCGTTTCCGTAGTGTAGTGGTTATCACGTTCGCCTCACACGCGAAAGGTCCCCGGCCCGAAACCGGGCGGAAACAGACCGGCTTCCTTTGTCGGCACGCACAAAAGGGGATTGGGGATTCGCCTAGCGCTGTGATCGAACAGACCCACTCACCTCTTAGTGTGGCGGGATCTGCACAGTGCATGTCGCAGCGCATCCTGCTTTCACTTCAATGCGCGTCCTGATGTACCCCAGTCTCCCGCGTGACAGGTGCGGATAATCACCACTATACTAACGAGGAAGACATCGCTCTCTCCGACCCCCGGCATCGTGTCCCGACCCACCGTGCTGGAAGCCGACGCGTGCTGTGATTCCTTTACGGAGCAGAAATGACGACCGAGGAGCCGAGAGATCATTTCAGCATTTCGCGTCTGAACAGAAAACACAAACGACCAACTCGGAATGACTTGCCTTTGATGCTTTCAAAGCGTTCTTTGTGCATCGAACAGACCCACTCACCTCTTAGTGTGGCGGGATGTGCACAGTGCATGTCGCAGCGCTTCCTGCTTTCACTTCAATGTGCTTCCTGATGTCGAGTCGTGTGCCGTGCGGAGGCTCTGAAAGCGAGAGCAATGAAAAGGTGCACGGCGCTGTGAAAGAAAACAGAGAAGTGAAAGGCAGTCCTTTCTCTAAGGAGGTAAAAGAAAAGCTTTCTACTCCCCGTCAGGGAATCGAACCCTGGTCTCCCGCGTGACAGGCGGGGATACTCGCCACTATACTAACGAGGAAGACACCGCACTCTCCGATCCTCGGCATCGTGTCCCGACCCAGCGTGCTGGAAGGCGACGCGTGCTGTGATTCCTTTACGGAACAGAAATGACAACCGAGGAGCCGAGAGATCATGTCAGCATTTCGCGTCTGAACGGAAAACACAAACGACCAACTCGGAATGACTTGCTTTTGACGCTTTTCAAAGCGTTCTTTGTGCACGACGACTGCGCCGCCTAGCAGATACAGATGGGTTGTACAACTCTGAACTAGCAAATGGAAGAGGGCTAAGCCCCCTCTCTTTTAGCCCAGGTTCGATCTGTCTCCCAGAATCACCAGGGCGCACGCACACACACCCGTGCCGTTGAAGTGCTCTGCCTCATTTCTAAGGGCAACTCAACATTCACTCCTACCCCGAGAACAGAAAAGACAGCGTCCGCAGCAACAACAGCTCAGGTCTCTGCACAGGAGCTAAGCTGCCCCCATCTCCTCTGCTCTGCGGCTCCTGCGGAGTGGAGTCGGCCTGGAGCCGTGTTTGCAGGCGGCGGCTCCCCGCGCTCTGTCTGTGCGTCCAAGAGCTCCTGGGAGGAAGAGAGAGCCCTCCCACTCGGGGGCTTTTCCACGGTCTGTGTGAGGAGGGGCGGGTGTGTCCAGTAGCTTATCGAGCGGAAGCCTGGGGCGGCGGAGAGCTGTGATCGTGCAGACCTTGAGGTGTCACCTCTTTGTCTGCTTTCCCGCCCCCCCTCCGCCCAAGCTCTGCTCCAGAGTAGCCCGGCAACCCCTCACACCTGCACGTGTCACAACCTAAGGTGTAGTCATGAGACACCCATGGGGTGCTGCTCTGTTCTTGCTAATTGTTTCCTGCCCGTCGCAGGCAGGAGTCCATGCGAGAAAGATGCGCTGGACAGAGCTCAGAGGGCACAGCTGGGTGGCTTTCCTTCTGAGTGACGTTCCTGCAACACTCTCCCGCTCCTCTTGGTGCGCTCATGCCCCAACACAGGAAGGCTGGAGCAGGTGGCTGTGGGCTCTGCGCACTGCCGAAACAGGTCAGTTGGGAGAGCGTTAGACTGAAGATCTAAAAGTCCCTGGTTTGATCCCGGGTTTCGGCATTTTGTTTCATCGCGCCCTTTGTTCCTCTCTCCAGCGCCCCCTGCCTAAAGTGACGCTTCCCTTTCTCAGCCCGAAACGCAAGCGAGACACCAGCAGCGGTCCCTGCAGGTTTCCGTAGTGTAGCGGCTATCACGTTCGCCTAACACGCGAAAGGTCCCCGGTTCGAGACCGGGCGGAAACAGCCTCTTTTCGCACGCTCCTGTACTTCACAGAGGTCTTGAGCGACCGGTCATTTGTTCCCAATGTATTTCCGGTGCCTTCATGCACTCTTGTACCAAACGCACGTTCCTGCTGTACGCGGAGCCGATCATTTGCAATTGGGCTGTGCCGACAGACCAGGACGAGCTCTGTCGGCTCAAAAGCAGCGCAGGACCTGCAACAACAACAGAAAGATTAGCATCCAGCGGGGGCCTCTTAGTGAGCCCAAGATCTCATCAAGAATCGGCTCCAGCAACAGGGCTGGGCGCATTGTTCCATTCTCCGACCACTCTCGGTGTAAACAAGTCCCTCCTGGTCTCTGCTTGAAATGCACTTTCCTGCGTTTGCTTTGGTGTAACTGGCTTCCCCTGCATGGGCGAATGTGAAGAAGATCCTTAGTAAGTCATTGAAGAAAACCGAGAAGAGGTCAGAGTGGCCTCTGTCGATCATCAACGATCCAGTCAGGCAGTACTCCTCTGTAAAGCGCCGTTCGTTCACATCGATTGGCTTTTTTTTGCCTTCATTCGCGCAAGTAGTAAAAGCAGACGCCCCTATTCTGCCGTGACCCGGATTCGAACCGGGGTTGTTGCGGCCACAACGCAAAGTACTGACCACTATACGATCACGGCGAGTTACCGATACCCACGTGGCAGGGCGGAAAAGGCTGTGCTCTCTTCGTGTGACCTAATTCGGAAAAGTCCTGACGTTGCATTTCAACTGAGCCCCAGTATACATCGACCCTTCGACACTCTGAGTGACAACTCTCTTGCGCGTTTTCTCATATTTATGTAGTTTGCTTGCATGATGCCCGGAACAGCAGGGGTGTATGCTCCCATATGGTCTAGCGGTTAGGATTCCTGGTTTTCACCCAGGCGGCCCGGGTTCGACTCCCGGTATGGGAACCTGTCAGTTTTGCCTCCTGCTTTCCAAAAGATCAGCACCGTGTACGAAGGAGCCGCATTAAAACCACTCGAACGTGCAAAACGCGCGAGAAGAGGGGGCGCTTGTTTCCAACCGAAGACTTCTCGCGTGTGAGACGAGCTGATCATCCCTGCAGGAGGTGGGAGGGTTACTCTGGTAGACAGGGCTGACCTTCGGCAATAGGGTTTATACTCTCCAAGATGATATTTGCACTTTCTGGAGAGGCGATTTTCTCCACTTCAGTAGCCCGATTTCGTCGATTGCGTGGAGAGGGCTGTAGAATGTGGCGCCGCCTTTCCTGCTCCGTCCATGACAGGCGTGCTGGTCTCTGGAGAGAGAGCACGGTCCATCAGCGCACTCCAATAAAGGCACTGGAAGCAGCTGAATCGCATTGGCGAAGCTCAGCGCTGGGCCGCTGGGCAGGGATTGCCACCGTTTCCGTAGTGTAGTGGTTATCACGTTCGCCTCACACGCGAAAGGTCCCCGGCCCGAAACCGGGCGGAAACAGACCGGCTTCCTTTGTCGGCACGCACAAAAGGGGATTGGGGATTCGCCTAGCGCTGTGATCGAACAGACCCACTCACCTCTTAGTGTGGCGGGATCTGCACAGTGCATGTCGCAGCGCATCCTGCTTTCACTTCAATGCGCGTCCTGATGTACCCCAGTCTCCCGCGTGACAGGTGCGGATAATCACCACTATACTAACGAGGAAGACATCGCTCTCTCCGACCCCCGGCATCGTGTCCCGACCCACCGTGCTGGAAGCCGACGCGTGCTGTGATTCCTTTACGGAGCAGAAATGACAACCGAGGAGCCGAGAGATCATTTCAGCATTTCGCGTCTGAACAGAAAACACAAACGACCAACTCGGAATGACTTGCCTTTGATGCTTTCAAAGCGTTCTTTGTGCATCGAACAGACCCACTCACCTCTTAGTGTGGCGGGATCTGCACAGTGCATGTCGCAGCGCTTCCTGCTTTCACTTCAATGTGCTTCCTGATGTCGAGTCGTGTGCCGTGCGGAGGCTCTGAAAGCGAGAGCAATGAAAAGGTGCACGGCGCTGTGAAAGAAAACAGAGAAGTGAAAGGCAGTCCTTTCTCTAAGGAGGTAAAAGAAAAGCTTTCTACTCCCCGTCAGGGAATCGAACCCTGGTCTCCCGCGTGACAGGCGGGGATACTCGCCACTATACTAACGAGGAAGACACCGCACTCTCCGATCCTCGGCATCGTGTCCCGACCCAGCGTGCTGGAAGGCGACGCGTGCTGTGATTCCTTTACGGAACAGAAATGACAACCGAGGAGCCGAGAGATCATGTCAGCATTTCGCGTCTGAACGGAAAACACAAACGACCAACTCGGAATGACTTGCTTTTGACGCTTTTCAAAGCGTTCTTTGTGCACGACGACTGCGCCGCCTAGCAGATACAGATGGGTTGTACAACTCTGAACTAGCAAATGGAAGAGGGCTAAGCCCCCTCTCTTTTAGCCCAGGTTCGATCTGTCTCCCAGAATCACCAGGGCGCACGCACACACACCCGTGCCGTTGAAGTGCTCTGCCTCATTTCTAAGGGCAACTCAACATTCACTCCTACCCCGAGAACAGAAAAGACAGCGTCCGCAGCAACAACAGCTCAGGTCTCTGCACAGGAGCTAAGCTGCCCCCATCTCCTCTGCTCTGCGGCTCCTGCGGAGTGGAGTCGGCCTGGAGCCGTGTTTGCAGGCGGCGGCTCCCCGCACTCTGTCTGTGCGTCCAAGAGCTCCTGGGAGGAAGAGAGAGCCCTCCCACTCGGGGGCTTTTCCACGGTCTGTGTGAGGAGGGGCGGGTGTGTCCAGTAGCTTATCGAGCGGAAGCCTGGGGCGGCGGAGAGCTGTGATCGTGCAGACCTTGAGGTGTCACCTCTTTGTCTGCTTTCCCGCCCCCCCTCCGCCCAAGCTCTGCTCCAGAGTAGCCCGGCAACCCCTCACACCTGCACGTGTCACAACCTAAGGTGTAGTCATGAGACACCCATGGGGTGCTGCTCTGTTCTTGCTAATTGTTTCCTGCCCGTCGCAGGCAGGAGTCCATGCGAGAAAGATGCGCTGGACAGAGCTCAGAGGGCACAGCTGGGTGGCTTTCCTTCTGAGTGACGTTCCTGCAACACTCTCCCGCTCCTCTTGGTGCGCTCATGCCCCAACACAGGAAGGCTGGAGCAGGTGGCTGTGGGCTCTGCGCACTGCCGAAACAGGTCAGTTGGGAGAGCGTTAGACTGAAGATCTAAAAGTCCCTGGTTTGATCCCGGGTTTCGGCATTTTGTTTCATCGCGCCCTTTGTTCCTCTCTCCAGCGCCCCCTGCCTAAAGTGACGCTTCCCTTTCTCAGCCCGAAACGCAAGCGAGACACCAGCAGCGGTCCCTGCAGGTTTCCGTAGTGTAGCGGCTATCACGTTCGCCTAACACGCGAAAGGTCCCCGGTTCGAGACCGGGCGGAAACAGCCTCTTTTCGCACGCTCCTGTACTTCACAGAGGTCTTGAGCGACCGGTCATTTGTTCCCAATGTATTTCCGGTACCTTCATGCACTCTTGTACCAAACGCACGTTCCTGCTGTACACGGAGCCGATCATTTGCAATTGGGCTGTGCCGACAGACCAGGACGAGCTCTGTCGGCTCAAAAGCAGCGCAGGACCTGCAACAACAACAGAAAGATTAGCATCCAGCGGGGGCCTCTTAGTGAGCCCAAGATCTCATCAAGAATCGGCTCCAGCAACAGGGCTGGGCGCATTGTTCCATTCTCCGACCACTCTCGGTGTAAACAAGTCCCTCCTGGTCTCTGCTTGAAATGCACTTTCCTGCGTTTGCTTTGGTGTAACTGGCTTCCCCTGCATGGGCGAATGTGAAGAAGATCCTTAGTGAGTCATTGAAGAAAACCGAGAAGAGGTCAGAGTGGCCTCTGTCGATCATCAACGATCCAGTCAGGCAGTACTCCTCTGTAAAGCGCCGTTCGTTCACATCGATTGGCTTTTTTTTGCCTTCATTCGCGCAAGTAGTAAAAGCAGACGCCCCTATTCTGCCGTGACCCGGATTCGAACCGGGGTTGTTGCGGCCACAACGCAAAGTACTGACCACTATACGATCACGGCGAGTTACCGATACCCACGTGGCAGGGCGGAAAAGGCTGTGCTCTCTTCGTGTGACCTAATTCGGAAAAGTCCTGACGTTGCATTTCAACTGAGCCCCAGTATACATCGACCCTTCGACACTCTGAGTGACAACTCTCTTGCGCGTTTTCTCATATTTATGTAGTTTGCTTGCATGATGCCCGGAACAGCAGGGGTGTATGCTCCCATATGGTCTAGCGGTTAGGATTCCTGGTTTTCACCCAGGCGGCCCGGGTTCGACTCCCGGTATGGGAACCTGTCAGTTTTGCCTCCTGCTTTCCAAAAGATCAGCACCGTGTACGAAGGAGCCGCATTAAAACCACTCGAACGTGCAAAACGCGCGAGAAGAGGGGGCGCTTGTTTCCAACCGAAGACTTCTCGCGTGTGAGACGAGCTGATCATCCCTGCAGGAGGTGGGAGGGTTACTCTGGTAGACAGGGCTGACCTTCGGCAATAGGGTTTATACTCTCCAAGATGATATTTGCACTTTCTGGAGAGGCGATTTTCTCCACTTCAGTAGCCCGATTTCGTCGATTGCGTGGAGAGGGCTGTAGAATGTGGCGCCGCCTTTCCTGCTCCGTCCATGACAGGCGTGCTGGTCTCTGGAGAGAGAGCACGGTCCATCAGCGCACTCCAATAAAGGCACTGGAAGCAGCTGAATCGCATTGGCGAAGCTCAGCGCTGGGCCGCTGGGCAGGGATTGCCACCGTTTCCGTAGTGTAGTGGTTATCACGTTCGCCTCACACGCGAAAGGTCCCCGGCCCGAAACCGGGCGGAAACAGACCGGCTTCCTTTGTCGGCACGCACAAAAGGGGATTGGGGATTCGCCTAGCGCTGTGATCGAACAGACCCACTCACCTCTTAGTGTGGCGGGATCTGCACAGTGCATGTCGCAGCGCATCCTGCTTTCACTTCAATGCGCGTCCTGATGTACCCCAGTCTCCCGCGTGACAGGTGCGGATAATCACCACTATACTAACGAGGAAGACATCGCTCTCTCCGACCCCCGGCATCGTGTCCCGACCCACCGTGCTGGAAGCCGACGCGTGCTGTGATTCCTTTACGGAGCAGAAATGACAACCGAGGAGCCGAGAGATCATTTCAGCATTTCGCGTCTGAACAGAAAACACAAACGACCAACTCGGAATGACTTGCCTTTGATGCTTTCAAAGCGTTCTTTGTGCATCGAACAGACCCACTCACCTCTTAGTGTGGCGGGATGTGCACAGTGCATGTCGCAGCGCTTCCTGCTTTCACTTCAATGTGCTTCCTGATGTCGAGTCGTGTGCCGTGCGGAGGCTCTGAAAGCGAGAGCAATGAAAAGGTGCACGGCGCTGTGAAAGAAAACAGAGAAGTGAAAGGCAGTCCTTTCTCTAAGGAGGTAAAAGAAAAGCTTTCTACTCCCCGTCAGGGAATCGAACCCTGGTCTCCCGCATGACAGGCGGGGATACTCGCCACTATACTAACGAGGAAGACACCGCACTCTCCGATCCTCGGCATCGTGTCCCGACCCAGCGTGCTGGAAGGCGACGCGTGCTGTGATTCCTTTACGGAACAGAAATGACAACCGAGGAGCCGAGAGATCATGTCAGCATTTCGCGTCTGAACGGAAAACACAAACGACCAACTCGGAATGACTTGCTTTTGACGCTTTTCAAAGCGTTCTTTGTGCACGACGACTGCGCCGCCTAGCAGATACAGATGGGTTGTACAACTCTGAACTAGCAAATGGAAGAGGGCTAAGCCCCCTCTCTTTTAGCCCAGGTTCGATCTGTCTCCCAGAATCACCAGGGCGCACGCACACACACCCGTGCCGTTGAAGTGCTCTGCCTCATTTCTAAGGGCAACTCAACATTCACTCCTACCCCGAGAACAGAAAAGACAGCGTCCGCAGCAACAACAGCTCAGGTCTCTGCACAGGAGCTAAGCTGCCCCCATCTCCTCTGCTCTGCGGCTCCTGCGGAGTGGAGTCGGCCTGGAGCCGTGTTTGCAGGCGGCGGCTCCCCGCGCTCTGTCTGTGCGTCCAAGAGCTCCTGGGAGGAAGAGAGAGCCCTCCCACTCGGGGGCTTTTCCACGGTCTGTGTGAGGAGGGGCGGGTGTGTCCAGTAGCTTATCGAGCGGAAGCCTGGGGCGGCGGAGAGCTGTGATCGTGCAGACCTTGAGGTGTCACCTCTTTGTCTGCTTTCCCGCCCCCCCTCCGCCCAAGCTCTGCTCCAGAGTAGCCCGGCAACCCCTCACACCTGCACGTGTCACAACCTAAGGTGTAGTCATGAGACACCCATGGGGTGCTGCTCTGTTCTTGCTAATTGTTTCCTGCCCGTCGCAGGCAGGAGTCCATGCGAGAAAGATGCGCTGGACAGAGCTCAGAGGGCACAGCTGGGTGGCTTTCCTTCTGAGTGACGTTCCTGCAACACTCTCCCGCTCCTCTTGGTGCGCTCATGCCCCAACACAGGAAGGCTGGAGCAGGTGGCTGTGGGCTCTGCGCACTGCCGAAACAGGTCAGTTGGGAGAGCGTTAGACTGAAGATCTAAAAGTCCCTGGTTTGATCCCGGGTTTCGGCATTTTGTTTCATCGCGCCCTTTGTTCCTCTCTCCAGCGCCCCCTGCCTAAAGTGACGCTTCCCTTTCTCAGCCCGAAACGCAAGCGAGACACCAGCAGCGGTCCCTGCAGGTTTCCGTAGTGTAGCGGCTATCACGTTCGCCTAACACGCGAAAGGTCCCCGGTTCGAGACCGGGCGGAAACAGCCTCTTTTCGCACGCTCCTGTACTTCACAGAGGTCTTGAGCGACCGGTCATTTGTTCCCAATGTATTTCCGGTGCCTTCATGCACTCTTGTACCAAACGCACGTTCCTGCTGTACGCGGAGCCGATCATTTGCAATTGGGCTGTGCCGACAGACCAGGACGAGCTCTGTCGGCTCAAAAGCAGCGCAGGACCTGCAACAACAACAGAAAGATTAGCATCCAGCGGGGGCCTCTTAGTGAGCCCAAGATCTCATCAAGAATCGGCTCCAGCAACAGGGCTGGGCGCATTGTTCCATTCTCCGACCACTCTCGGTGTAAACAAGTCCCTCCTGGTCTCTGCTTGAAATGCACTTTCCTGCGTTTGCTTTGGTGTAACTGGCTTCCCCTGCATGGGCGAATGTGAAGAAGATCCTTAGTAAGTCATTGAAGAAAACCGAGAAGAGGTCAGAGTGGCCTCTGTCGATCATCAACGATCCAGTCAGGCAGTACTCCTCTGTAAAGCGCCGTTCGTTCACATCGATTGGCTTTTTTTTGCCTTCATTCGCGCAAGTAGTAAAAGCAGACGCCCCTATTCTGCCGTGACCCGGATTCGAACCGGGGTTGTTGCGGCCACAACGCAAAGTACTGACCACTATACGATCACGGCGAGTTACCGATACCCACGTGGCAGGGCGGAAAAGGCTGTGCTCTCTTTGTGTGACCTAATTCGGAAAAGTCCTGACGTTGCATTTCAACTGAGCCCCAGTATACATCGACCCTTCGACACTCTGAGTGACAACTCTCTTGCGCGTTTTCTCATATTTATGTAGTTTGCTTGCATGATGCCCGGAACAGCAGGGGTGTATGCTCCCATATGGTCTAGCGGTTAGGATTCCTGGTTTTCACCCAGGCGGCCCGGGTTCGACTCCCGGTATGGGAACCTGTCAGTTTTGCCTCCTGCTTTCCAAAAGATCAGCACCGTGTACGAAGGAGCCGCATTAAAACCACTCGAACGTGCAAAACGCGCGAGAAGAGGGGGCGCTTGTTTCCAACCGAAGACTTCTCGCGTGTGAGACGAGCTGATCATCCCTGCAGGAGGTGGGAGGGTTACTCTGGTAGACAGGGCTGACCTTCGGCAATAGGGTTTATACTCTCCAAGATGATATTTGCACTTTCTGGAGAGGCGATTTTCTCCACTTCAGTAGCCCGATTTCGTCGATTGCGTGGAGAGGGCTGTAGAATGTGGCGCCGCCTTTCCTGCTCCGTCCATGACAGGCGTGCTGGTCTCTGGAGAGAGAGCACGGTCCATCAGCGCACTCCAATAAAGGCACTGGAAGCAGCTGAATCGCATTGGCGAAGCTCAGCGCTGGGCCGCTGGGCAGGGATTGCCACCGTTTCCGTAGTGTAGTGGTTATCACGTTCGCCTCACACGCGAAAGGTCCCCGGCCCGAAACCGGGCGGAAACAGACCGGCTTCCTTTGTCGGCACGCACAAAAGGGGATTGGGGATTCGCCTAGCGCTGTGATCGAACAGACCCACTCACCTCTTAGTGTGGCGGGATCTGCACAGTGCATGTCGCAGCGCATCCTGCTTTCACTTCAATGCGCGTCCTGATGTACCCCAGTCTCCCGCGTGACAGGTGCGGATAATCACCACTATACTAACGAGGAAGACATCGCTCTCTCCGACCCCCGGCATCGTGTCCCGACCCACCGTGCTGGAAGCCGACGCGTGCTGTGATTCCTTTACGGAGCAGAAATGACAACCGAGGAGCCGAGAGATCATTTCAGCATTTCGCGTCTGAACAGAAAACACAAACGACCAACTCGGAATGACTTGCCTTTGATGCTTTCAAAGCGTTCTTTGTGCATCGAACAGACCCACTCACCTCTTAGTGTGGCGGGATGTGCACAGTGCATGTCGCAGCGCTTCCTGCTTTCACTTCAATGTGCTTCCTGATGTCGAGTCGTGTGCCGTGCGGAGGCTCTGAAAGCGAGAGCAATGAAAAGGTGCACGGCGCTGTGAAAGAAAACAGAGAAGTGAAAGGCAGTCCTTTCTCTAAGGAGGTAAAAGAAAAGCTTTCTACTCCCCGTCAGGGAATCGAACCCTGGTCTCCCGCGTGACAGGCGGGGATACTCGCCACTATACTAACGAGGAAGACACCGCACTCTCCGATCCTCGGCATCGTGTCCCGACCCAGCGTGCTGGAAGGCGACGCGTGCTGTGATTCCTTTACGGAACAGAAATGACAACCGAGGAGCCGAGAGATCATGTCAGCATTTCGCGTCTGAACGGAAAACACAAACGACCAACTCGGAATGACTTGCTTTTGACGCTTTTCAAAGCGTTCTTTGTGCACGACGACTGCGCCGCCTAGCAGATACAGATGGGTTGTACAACTCTGAACTAGCAAATGGAAGAGGGCTAAGCCCCCTCTCTTTTAGCCCAGGTTCGATCTGTCTCCCAGAATCACCAGGGCGCACGCACACACACCCGTGCCGTTGAAGTGCTCTGCCTCATTTCTAAGGGCAACTCAACATTCACTCCTACCCCGAGAACAGAAAAGACAGCGTCCGCAGCAACAACAGCTCAGGTCTCTGCACAGGAGCTAAGCTGCCCCCATCTCCTCTGCTCTGCGGCTCCTGCGGAGTGGAGTCGGCCTGGAGCCGTGTTTGCAGGCGGCGGCTCCCCGCGCTCTGTCTGTGCGTCCAAGAGCTCCTGGGAGGAAGAGAGAGCCCTCCCACTCGGGGGCTTTTCCACGGTCTGTGTGAGGAGGGGCGGGTGTGTCCAGTAGCTTATCGAGCGGAAGCCTGGGGCGGCGGAGAGCTGTGATCGTGCAGACCTTGAGGTGTCACCTCTTTGTCTGCTTTCCCGCCCCCCCTCCGCCCAAGCTCTGCTCCAGAGTAGCCCGGCAACCCCTCACACCTGCACGTGTCACAACCTAAGGTGTAGTCATGAGACACCCATGGGGTGCTGCTCTGTTCTTGCTAATTGTTTCCTGCCCGTCGCAGGCAGGAGTCCATGCGAGAAAGATGCGCTGGACAGAGCTCAGAGGGCACAGCTGGGTGGCTTTCCTTCTGAGTGACGTTCCTGCAACACTCTCCCGCTCCTCTTGGTGCGCTCATGCCCCAACACAGGAAGGCTGGAGCAGGTGGCTGTGGGCTCTGCGCACTGCCGAAACAGGTCAGTTGGGAGAGCGTTAGACTGAAGATCTAAAAGTCCCTGGTTTGATCCCGGGTTTCGGCATTTTGTTTCATCGCGCCCTTTGTTCCTCTCTCCAGCGCCCCCTGCCTAAAGTGACGCTTCCCTTTCTCAGCCCGAAACGCAAGCGAGACACCAGCAGCGGTCCCTGCAGGTTTCCGTAGTGTAGCGGCTATCACGTTCGCCTAACACGCGAAAGGTCCCCGGTTCGAGACCGGGCGGAAACAGCCTCTTTTCGCACGCTCCTGTACTTCACAGAGGTCTTGAGCGACCGGTCATTTGTTCCCAATGTATTTCCGGTGCCTTCATGCACTCTTGTACCAAACGCACGTTCCTGCTGTACGCGGAGCCGATCATTTGCAATTGGGCTGTGCCGACAGACCAGGACGAGCTCTGTCGGCTCAAAAGCAGCGCAGGACCTGCAACAACAACAGAAAGATTAGCATCCAGCGGGGGCCTCTTAGTGAGCCCAAGATCTCATCAAGAATCGGCTCCAGCAACAGGGCTGGGCGCATTGTTCCATTCTCCGACCACTCTCGGTGTAAACAAGTCCCTCCTGGTCTCTGCTTGAAATGCACTTTCCTGCGTTTGCTTTGGTGTAACTGGCTTCCCCTGCATGGGCGAATGTGAAGAAGATCCTTAGTAAGTCATTGAAGAAAACCGAGAAGAGGTCAGAGTGGCCTCTGTCGATCATCAACGATCCAGTCAGGCAGTACTCCTCTGTAAAGCGCCGTTCGTTCACATCGATTGGCTTTTTTTTGCCTTCATTCGCGCAAGTAGTAAAAGCAGACGCCCCTATTCTGCCGTGACCCGGATTCGAACCGGGGTTGTTGCGGCCACAACGCAAAGTACTGACCACTATACGATCACGGCGAGTTACCGATACCCACGTGGCAGGGCGGAAAAGGCTGTGCTCTCTTCGTGTGACCTAATTCGGAAAAGTCCTGACGTTGCATTTCAACTGAGCCCCAGTATACATCGACCCTTCGACACTCTGAGTGACAACTCTCTTGCGCGTTTTCTCATATTTATGTAGTTTGCTTGCATGATGCCCGGAACAGCAGGGGTGTATGCTCCCATATGGTCTAGCGGTTAGGATTCCTGGTTTTCACCCAGGCGGCCCGGGTTCGACTCCCGGTATGGGAACCTGTCAGTTTTGCCTCCTGCTTTCCAAAAGATCAGCACCGTGTACGAAGGAGCCGCATTAAAACCACTCGAACGTGCAAAACGCGCGAGAAGAGGGGGCGCTTGTTTCCAACCGAAGACTTCTCGCGTGTGAGACGAGCTGATCATCCCTGCAGGAGGTGGGAGGGTTACTCTGGTAGACAGGGCTGACCTTCGGCAATAGGGTTTATACTCTCCAAGATGATATTTGCACTTTCTGGAGAGGCGATTTTCTCCACTTCAGTAGCCCGATTTCGTCGATTGCGTGGAGAGGGCTGTAGAATGTGGCGCCGCCTTTCCTGCTCCGTCCATGACAGGCGTGCTGGTCTCTGGAGAGAGAGCACGGTCCATCAGCGCACTCCAATAAAGGCACTGGAAGCAGCTGAATCGCATTGGCGAAGCTCAGCGCTGGGCCGCTGGGCAGGGATTGCCACCGTTTCCGTAGTGTAGTGGTTATCACGTTCGCCTCACACGCGAAAGGTCCCCGGCCCGAAACCGGGCGGAAACAGACCGGCTTCCTTTGTCGGCACGCACAAAAGGGGATTGGGGATTCGCCTAGCGCTGTGATCGAACAGACCCACTCACCTCTTAGTGTGGCGGGATCTGCACAGTGCATGTCGCAGCGCATCCTGCTTTCACTTCAATGCGCGTCCTGATGTACCCCAGTCTCCCGCGTGACAGGTGCGGATAATCACCACTATACTAACGAGGAAGACATCGCTCTCTCCGACCCCCGGCATCGTGTCCCGACCCACCGTGCTGGAAGCCGACGCGTGCTGTGATTCCTTTACGGAGCAGAAATGACAACCGAGGAGCCGAGAGATCATTTCAGCATTTCGCGTCTGAACAGAAAACACAAACGACCAACTCGGAATGACTTGCCTTTGATGCTTTCAAAGCGTTCTTTGTGCATCGAACAGACCCACTCACCTCTTAGTGTGGCGGGATGTGCACAGTGCATGTCGCAGCGCTTCCTGCTTTCACTTCAATGTGCTTCCTGATGTCGAGTCGTGTGCCGTGCGGAGGCTCTGAAAGCGAGAGCAATGAAAAGGTGCACGGCGCTGTGAAAGAAAACAGAGAAGTGAAAGGCAGTCCTTTCTCTAAGGAGGTAAAAGAAAAGCTTTCTACTCCCCGTCAGGGAATCGAACCCTGGTCTCCCGCGTGACAGGCGGGGATACTCGCCACTATACTAACGAGGAAGACACCGCACTCTCCGATCCTCGGCATCGTGTCCCGACCCAGCGTGCTGGAAGGCGACGCGTGCTGTGATTCCTTTACGGAACAGAAATGACAACCGAGGAGCCGAGAGATCATGTCAGCATTTCGCGTCTGAACGGAAAACACAAACGACCAACTCGGAATGACTTGCTTTTGACGCTTTTCAAAGCGTTCTTTGTGCACGACGACTGCGCCGCCTAGCAGATACAGATGGGTTGTACAACTCTGAACTAGCAAATGGAAGAGGGCTAAGCCCCCTCTCTTTTAGCCCAGGTTCGATCTGTCTCCCAGAATCACCAGGGCGCACGCACACACACCCGTGCCGTTGAAGTGCTCTGCCTCATTTCTAAGGGCAACTCAACATTCACTCCTACCCCGAGAACAGAAAAGACAGCGTCCGCAGCAACAACAGCTCAGGTCTCTGCACAGGAGCTAAGCTGCCCCCATCTCCTCTGCTCTGCGGCTCCTGCGGAGTGGAGTCGGCCTGGAGCCGTGTTTGCAGGCGGCGGCTCCCCGCGCTCTGTCTGTGCGTCCAAGAGCTCCTGGGAGGAAGAGAGAGCCCTCCCACTCGGGGGCTTTTCCACGGTCTGTGTGAGGAGGGGCGGGTGTGTCCAGTAGCTTATCGAGCGGAAGCCTGGGGCGGCGGAGAGCTGTGATCGTGCAGACCTTGAGGTGTCACCTCTTTGTCTGCTTTCCCGCCCCCCCTCCGCCCAAGCTCTGCTCCAGAGTAGCCCGGCAACCCCTCACACCTGCACGTGTCACAACCTAAGGTGTAGTCATGAGACACCCATGGGGTGCTGCTCTGTTCTTGCTAATTGTTTCCTGCCCGTCGCAGGCAGGAGTCCATGCGAGAAAGATGCGCTGGACAGAGCTCAGAGGGCACAGCTGGGTGGCTTTCCTTCTGAGTGACGTTCCTGCAACACTCTCCCGCTCCTCTTGGTGCGCTCATGCCGCAACACAGGAAGGCTGGAGCAGGTGGCTGTGGGCTCTGCGCACTGCCGAAACAGGTCAGTTGGGAGAGCGTTAGACTGAAGATCTAAAAGTCCCTGGTTTGATCCCGGGTTTCGGCATTTTGTTTCATCGCGCCCTTTGTTCCTCTCTCCAGCGCCCCCTGCCTAAAGTGACGCTTCCCTTTCTCAGCCCGAAACGCAAGCGAGACACCAGCAGCGGTCCCTGCAGGTTTCCGTAGTGTAGCGGCTATCACGTTCGCCTAACACGCGAAAGGTCCCCGGTTCGAGACCGGGCGGAAACAGCCTCTTTTCGCACGCTCCTGTACTTCACAGAGGTCTTGAGCGACCGGTCATTTGTTCCCAATGTATTTCCGGTGCCTTCATGCACTCTTGTACCAAACGCACGTTCCTGCTGTACGCGGAGCCGATCATTTGCAATTGGGCTGTGCCGACAGACCAGGACGAGCTCTGTCGGCTCAAAAGCAGCGCAGGACCTGCAACAACAACAGAAAGATTAGCATCCAGCGGGGGCCTCTTAGTGAGCCCAAGATCTCATCAAGAATCGGCTCCAGCAACAGGGCTGGGCGCATTGTTCCATTCTCCGACCACTCTCGGTGTAAACAAGTCCCTCCTGGTCTCTGCTTGAAATGCACTTTCCTGCGTTTGCTTTGGTGTAACTGGCTTCCCCTGCATGGGCGAATGTGAAGAAGATCCTTAGTAAGTCATTGAAGAAAACCGAGAAGAGGTCAGAGTGGCCTCTGTCGTTCATCAACGATCCAGTCAGGCAGTACTCCTCTGTAAAGCGCCGTTCGTTCACATCGATTGGCTTTTTTTTGCCTTCATTCGCGCAAGTAGTAAAAGCAGACGCCCCTATTCTGCCGTGACCCGGATTCGAACCGGAGTTGTTGCGGCCACAACGCAAAGTACTGACCACTATACGATCACGGCGAGTTACCGATACCCACGTGGCAGGGCGGAAAAGGCTGTGCTCTCTTCGTGTGACCTAATTCGGAAAAGTCCTGACGTTGCATTTCAACTGAGCCCCAGTATACATCGACCCTTCGACACTCTGAGTGACAACTCTCTTGCGCGTTTTCTCATATTTATGTAGTTTGCTTGCATGATGCCCGGAACAGCAGGGGTGTATGCTCCCATATGGTCTAGCGGTTAGGATTCCTGGTTTTCACCCAGGCGGCCCGGGTTCGACTCCCGGTATGGGAACCTGTCAGTTTTGCCTCCTGCTTTCCAAAAGATCAGCACCGTGTACAAAGGAGCCGCATTAAAACCACTCGAACGTGCAAAACGCGCGAGAAGAGGGGGCGCTTGTTTCCAACCGAAGACTTCTCGCGTGTGAGACGAGCTGATCATCCCTGCAGGAGGTGGGAGGGTTACTCTGGTAGACAGGGCTGACCTTCGGCAATAGGGTTTATACTCTCCAAGATGATATTTGCACTTTCTGGAGAGGCGATTTTCTCCACTTCAGTAGCCCGATTTCGTCGATTGCGTGGAGAGGGCTGTAGAATGTGGCGCCGCCTTTCCTGCTCCGTCCATGACAGGCGTGCTGGTCTCTGGAGAGAGAGCACGGTCCATCAGCGCACTCCAATAAAGGCACTGGAAGCAGCTGAATCGCATTGGCGAAGCTCAGCGCTGGGCCGCTGGGCAGGGATTGCCACCGTTTCCGTAGTGTAGTGGTTATCACGTTCGCCTCACACGCGAAAGGTCCCCGGCCCGAAACCGGGCGGAAACAGACCGGCTTCCTTTGTCGGCACGCACAAAAGGGGATTGGGGATTCGCCTAGCGCTGTGATCGAACAGACCCACTCACCTCTTAGTGTGGCGGGATCTGCACAGTGCATGTCGCAGCGCATCCTGCTTTCACTTCAATGCGCGTCCTGATGTACCCCAGTCTCCCGCGTGACAGGTGCGGATAATCACCACTATACTAACGAGGAAGACATCGCTCTCTCCGACCCCCGGCATCGTGTCCCGACCCACCGTGCTGGAAGCCGACGCGTGCTGTGATTCCTTTACGGAGCAGAAATGACAACCGAGGAGCCGAGAGATCATTTCAGCATTTCGCGTCTGAACAGAAAACACAAACGACCAACTCGGAATGACTTGCCTTTGATGCTTTCAAAGCGTTCTTTGTGCATCGAACAGACCCACTCACCTCTTAGTGTGGCGGGATGTGCACAGTGCATGTCGCAGCGCTTCCTGCTTTCACTTCAATGTGCTTCCTGATGTCGAGTCGTGTGCCGTGCGGAGGCTCTGAAAGCGAGAGCAATGAAAAGGTGCACGGCGCTGTGAAAGAGAACAGAGAAGTGAAAGGCAGTCCTTTCTCTAAGGAGGTAAAAGAAAAGCTTTCTACTCCCCGTCAGGGAATCGAACCCTGGTCTCCCGCGTGACAGGCGGGGATACTCGCCACTATACTAACGAGGAAGACACCGCACTCTCCGATCCTCGGCATCGTGTCCCGACCCAGCGTGCTGGAAGGCGACGCGTGCTGTGATTCCTTTACGGAACAGAAATGACAACCGAGGAGCCGAGAGATCATGTCAGCATTTCGCGTCTGAACGGAAAACACAAACGACCAACTCGGAATGACTTGCTTTTGACGCTTTTCAAAGCGTTCTTTGTGCACGACGACTGCGCCGCCTAGCAGATACAGATGGGTTGTACAACTCTGAACTAGCAAATGGAAGAGGGCTAAGCCCCCTCTCTTTTAGCCCAGGTTCGATCTGTCTCCCAGAATCACCAGGGCGCACGCACACACACCCGTGCCGTTGAAGTGCTCTGCCTCATTTCTAAGGGCAACTCAACATTCACTCCTACCCCGAGAACAGAAAAGACAGCGTCCGCAGCAACAACAGCTCAGGTCTCTGCACAGGAGCTAAGCTGCCCCCATCTCCTCTGCTCTGCGGCTCCTGCGGAGTGGAGTCGGCCTGGAGCCGTGTTTGCAGGCGGCGGCTCCCCGCGCTCTGTCTGTGCGTCCAAGAGCTCCTGGGAGGAAGAGAGAGCCCTCCCACTCGGGGGCTTTTCCACGGTCTGTGTGAGGAGGGGCGGGTGTGTCCAGTAGCTTATCGAGCGGAAGCCTGGGGCGGCGGAGAGCTGTGATCGTGCAGACCTTGAGGTGTCACCTCTTTGTCTGCTTTCCCGCCCCCCCTCCGCCCAAGCTCTGCTCCAGAGTAGCCCGGCAACCCCTCACACCTGCACGTGTCACAACCTAAGGTGTAGTCATGAGACACCCATGGGGTGCTGCTCTGTTCTTGCTAATTGTTTCCTGCCCGTCGCAGGCAGGAGTCCATGCGAGAAAGATGCGCTGGACAGAGCTCAGAGGGCACAGCTGGGTGGCTTTCCTTCTGAGTGACGTTCCTGCAACACTCTCCCGCTCCTCTTGGTGCGCTCATGCCGCAACACAGGAAGGCTGGAGCAGGTGGCTGTGGGCTCTGCGCACTGCCGAAACAGGTCAGTTGGGAGAGCGTTAGACTGAAGATCTAAAAGTCCCTGGTTTGATCCCGGGTTTCGGCATTTTGTTTCATCGCGCCCTTTGTTCCTCTCTCCAGCGCCCCCTGCCTAAAGTGACGCTTCCCTTTCTCAGCCCGAAACGCAAGCGAGACACCAGCAGCGGTCCCTGCAGGTTTCCGTAGTGTAGCGGCTATCACGTTCGCCTAACACGCGAAAGGTCCCCGGTTCGAGACCGGGCGGAAACAGCCTCTTTTCGCACGCTCCTGTACTTCACAGAGGTCTTGAGCGACCGGTCATTTGTTCCCAATGTATTTCCGGTGCCTTCATGCACTCTTGTACCAAACGCACGTTCCTGCTGTACGCGGAGCCGATCATTTGCAATTGGGCTGTGCCGACAGACCAGGACGAGCTCTGTCGGCTCAAAAGCAGCGCAGGACCTGCAACAACAACAGAAAGATTAGCATCCAGCGGGGGCCTCTTAGTGAGCCCAAGATCTCATCAAGAATCGGCTCCAGCAACAGGGCTGGGCGCATTGTTCCATTCTCCGACCACTCTCGGTGTAAACAAGTCCCTCCTGGTCTCTGCTTGAAATGCACTTTCCTGCGTTTGCTTTGGTGTAACTGGCTTCCCCTGCATGGGCGAATGTGAAGAAGATCCTTAGTAAGTCATTGAAGAAAACCGAGAAGAGGTCAGAGTGGCCTCTGTCGTTCATCAACGATCCAGTCAGGCAGTACTCCTCTGTAAAGCGCCGTTCGTTCACATCGATTGGCTTTTTTTTGCCTTCATTCGCGCAAGTAGTAAAAGCAGACGCCCCTATTCTGCCGTGACCCGGATTCGAACCGGGGTTGTTGCGGCCACAACGCAAAGTACTGACCACTATACGATCACGGCGAGTTACCGATACCCACGTGGCAGGGCGGAAAAGGCTGTGCTCTCTTCGTGTGACCTAATTCGGAAAAGTCCTGACGTTGCATTTCAACTGAGCCCCAGTATACATCGACCCTTCGACACTCTGAGTGACAACTCTCTTGCGCGTTTTCTCATATTTATGTAGTTTGCTTGCATGATGCCCGGAACAGCAGGGGTGTATGCTCCCATATGGTCTAGCGGTTAGGATTCCTGGTTTTCACCCAGGCGGCCCGGGTTCGACTCCCGGTATGGGAACCTGTCAGTTTTGCCTCCTGCTTTCCAAAATATCAGCACCGTGTACGAAGGAGCCGCATTAAAACCACTCGAACGTGCAAAACGCGCGAGAAGAGGGGGCGCTTGTTTCCAACCGAAGACTTCTCGCGTGTGAGACGAGCTGATCATCCCTGCAGGAGGTGGGAGGGTTACTCTGGTAGACAGGGCTGACCTTCGGCAATAGGGTTTATACTCTCCAAGATGATATTTGCACTTTCTGGAGAGGCGATTTTCTCCACTTCAGTAGCCCGATTTCGTCGATTGCGTGGAGAGGGCTGTAGAATGTGGCGCCGCCTTTCCTGCTCCGTCCATGACAGGCGTGCTGGTCTCTGGAGAGAGAGCACGGTCCATCAGCGCACTCCAATAAAGGCACTGGAAGCAGCTGAATCGCATTGGCGAAGCTCAGCGCTGGGCCGCTGGGCAGGGATTGCCACCGTTTCCGTAGTGTAGTGGTTATCACGTTCGCCTCACACGCGAAAGGTCCCCGGCCCGAAACCGGGCGGAAACAGACCGGCTTCCTTTGTCGGCACGCACAAAAGGGGATTGGGGATTCGCCTAGCGCTGTGATCGAACAGACCCACTCACCTCTTAGTGTGGCGGGATCTGCACAGTGCATGTCGCAGCGCATCCTGCTTTCACTTCAATGCGCGTCCTGATGTACCCCAGTCTCCCGCGTGACAGGTGCGGATAATCACCACTATACTAACGAGGAAGACATCGCTCTCTCCGACCCCCGGCATCGTGTCCCGACCCACCGTGCTGGAAGCCGACGCGTGCTGTGATTCCTTTACGGAGCAGAAATGACAACCGAGGAGCCGAGAGATCATTTCAGCATTTCGCGTCTGAACAGAAAACACAAACGACCAACTCGGAATGACTTGCCTTTGATGCTTTCAAAGCGTTCTTTGTGCATCGAACAGACCCACTCACCTCTTAGTGTGGCGGGATGTGCACAGTGCATGTCGCAGCGCTTCCTGCTTTCACTTCAATGTGCTTCCTGATGTCGAGTCGTGTGCCGTGCGGAGGCTCTGAAAGCGAGAGCAATGAAAAGGTGCACGGCGCTGTGAAAGAAAACAGAGAAGTGAAAGGCAGTCCTTTCTCTAAGGAGGTAAAAGAAAAGCTTTCTACTCCCCGTCAGGGAATCGAACCCTGGTCTCCCGCGTGACAGGCGGGGATACTCGCCACTATACTAACGAGGAAGACACCGCACTCTCCGATCCTCGGCATCGTGTCCCGACCCAGCGTGCTGGAAGGCGACGCGTGCTGTGATTCCTTTACGGAACAGAAATGACAACCGAGGAGCCGAGAGATCATGTCAGCATTTCGCGTCTGAACGGAAAACACAAACGACCAACTCGGAATGACTTGCTTTTGACGCTTTTCAAAGCGTTCTTTGTGCACGACGACTGCGCCGCCTAGCAGATACAGATGGGTTGTACAACTCTGAACTAGCAAATGGAAGAGGGCTAAGCCCCCTCTCTTTTAGCCCAGGTTCGATCTGTCTCCCAGAATCACCAGGGCGCACGCACACACACCCGTGCCGTTGAAGTGCTCTGCCTCATTTCTAAGGGCAACTCAACATTCACTCCTACCCCGAGAACAGAAAAGACAGCGTCCGCAGCAACAACAGCTCAGGTCTCTGCACAGGAGCTAAGCTGCCCCCATCTCCTCTGCTCTGCGGCTCCTGCGGAGTGGAGTCGGCCTGGAGCCGTGTTTGCAGGCGGCGGCTCCCCGCGCTCTGTCTGTGCGTCCAAGAGCTCCTGGGAGGAAGAGAGAGCCCTCCCACTCGGGGGCTTTTCCACGGTCTGTGTGAAGAGGGGCGGGTGTGTCCAGTAGCTTATCGAGCGGAAGCCTGGGGCGGCGGAGAGCTGTGATCGTGCAGACCTTGAGGTGTCACCTCTTTGTCTGCTTTCCCGCCCCCCCTCCGCCCAAGCTCTGCTCCAGAGTAGCCCGGCAACCCCTCACACCTGCACGTGTCACAACCTAAGGTGTGGTCATGAGACACCCATGGGGTGCTGCTCTGTTCTTGCTAATTGTTTCCTGCCCGTCGCAGGCAGGAGTCCATGCGAGAAAGATGCGCTGGACAGAGCTCAGAGGGCACAGCTGGGTGGCTTTCCTTCTGAGTGACGTTCCTGCAACACTCTCCCGCTCCTCTTGGTGCTCTCATGCCGCAACACAGGAAGGCTGGAGCAGGTGGCTGTGGGCTCTGCGCACTGCCGAAATAGGTCAGTTGGGAGAGCGTTAGACTGAAGATCTAAAAGTCCCTGGTTTGATCCCGGGTTTCGGCATTTTGTTTCATCGCGCCCTTTGTTCCTCTCTCCAGCGCCCCCTGCCTAAAGTGACGCTTCCCTTTCTCAGCCCGAAACGCAAGCGAGACACCAGCAGCGGTCCCTGCAGGTTTCCGTAGTGTAGCGGCTATCACGTTCGCCTAACACGCGAAAGGTCCCCGGTTCGAGACCGGGCGGAAACAGCCTCTTTTTGCACGCTCCTGTACTTCACAGAGGTCTTGAGCGACCGGTCATTTGTTCCCAATGTATTTCCGGTGCCTTCATGCACTCTTGTACCAAACGCACGTTCCTGCTGTACGCGGAGCCGATCATTTGCAATTGGGCTGTGCCGACAGACCAGGACGAGCTCTGTCGGCTCAAAAGCAGCGCAGGACCTGCAACAACAACAGAAAGATTAGCATCCAGCGGGGGCCTCTTAGTGAGCCCAAGATCTCATCAAGAATCGGCTCCAGCAACAGGGCTGGGCGCATTGTTCCATTCTCCGACCACTCTCGGTGTAAACAAGTCCCTCCTGGTCTCTGCTTGAAATGCACTTTCCTGCGTTTGCTTTGGTGTAACTGGCTTCCCCTGCATGGGCGAATGTGAAGAAGATCCTTAGTAAGTCATTGAAGAAAACCGAGAAGAGGTCAGAGTGGCCTCTGTCGTTCATCAACGATCCAGTCAGGCAGTACTCCTCTGTAAAGCGCCGTTCGTTCACATCGATTGGCTTTTTTTTGCCTTCATTCGCGCAAGTAGTAAAAGCAGACGCCCCTATTCTGCCGTGACCCGGATTCGAACCGGGGTTGTTGCGGCCACAACGCAAAGTACTGACCACTATACGATCACGGCGAGTTACCGATACCCACGTGGCAGGGCGGAAAAGGCTGTGCTCTCTTCGTGTGACCTAATTCGGAAAAGTCCTGACGTTGCATTTCAACTGAGCCCCAGTATACATCGACCCTTCGACACTCTGAGTGACAACTCTCTTGCGCGTTTTCTCATATTTATGTAGTTTGCTTGCATGATGCCCGGAACAGCAGGGGTGTATGCTCCCATATGGTCTAGCGGTTAGGATTCCTGGTTTTCACCCAGGCGGCCCGGGTTCGACTCCCGGTATGGGAACCTGTCAGTTTTGCCTCCTGCTTTCCAAAATATCAGCACCGTGTACGAAGGAGCCGCATTAAAACCACTCGAACGTGCAAAACGCGCGAGAAGAGGGGGCGCTTGTTTCCAACCGAAGACTTCTCGCGTGTGAGACGAGCTGATCATCCCTGCAGGAGGTGGGAGGGTTACTCTGGTAGACAGGGCTGACCTTCGGCAATAGGGTTTATACTCTCCAAGATGATATTTGCACTTTCTGGAGAGGCGATTTTCTCCACTTCAGTAGCCCGATTTCGTCGATTGCGTGGAGAGGGCTGTAGAATGTGGCGCCGCCTTTCCTGCTCCGTCCATGACAGGCGTGCTGGTCTCTGGAGAGAGAGCACGGTCCATCAGCGCACTCCAATAAAGGCACTGGAAGCAGCTGAATCGCATTGGCGAAGCTCAGCGCTGGGCCGCTGGGCAGGGATTGCCACCGTTTCCGTAGTGTAGTGGTTATCACGTTCGCCTCACACGCGAAAGGTCCCCGGCCCGAAACCGGGCGGAAACAGACCGGCTTCCTTTGTCGGCACGCACAAAAGGGGATTGGGGATTCGCCTAGCGCTGTGATCGAACAGACCCACTCACCTCTTAGTGTGGCGGGATCTGCACAGTGCATGTCGCAGCGCATCCTGCTTTCACTTCAATGCGCGTCCTGATGTACCCCAGTCTCCCGCGTGACAGGTGCGGATAATCACCACTATACTAACGAGGAAGACATCGCTCTCTCCGACCCCCGGCATCGTGTCCCGACCCACCGTGCTGGAAGCCGACGCGTGCTGTGATTCCTTTACGGAGCAGAAATGACAACCGAGGAGCCGAGAGATCATTTCAGCATTTCGCGTCTGAACAGAAAACACAAACGACCAATTCGGAATGACTTGCCTTTGATGCTTTCAAAGCGTTCTTTGTGCATCGAACAGACCCACTCACCTCTTAGTGTGGCGGGATGTGCACAGTGCATGTCGCAGCGCTTCCTGCTTTCACTTCAATGTGCTTCCTGATGTCGAGTCGTGTGCCGTGCGGAGGCTCTGAAAGCGAGAGCAATGAAAAGGTGCACGGCGCTGTGAAAGAAAACAGAGAAGTGAAAGGCAGTCCTTTCTCTAAGGAGGTAAAAGAAAAGCTTTCTACTCCCCGTCAGGGAATCGAACCCTGGTCTCCCGCGTGACAGGCGGGGATACTCGCCACTATACTAACGAGGAAGACACCGCACTCTCCGATCCTCGGCATCGTGTCCCGACCCAGCGTGCTGGAAGGCGACGCGTGCTGTGATTCCTTTACGGAACAGAAATGACAACCGAGGAGCCGAGAGATCATGTCAGCATTTCGCGTCTGAACGGAAAACACAAACGACCAACTCGGAATGACTTGCTTTTGACGCTTTTCAAAGCGTTCTTTGTGCACGACGACTGCGCCGCCTAGCAGATACAGATGGGTTGTACAACTCTGAACTAGCAAATGGAAGAGGGCTAAGCCCCCTCTCTTTTAGCCCAGGTTCGATCTGTCTCCCAGAATCACCAGGGCGCACGCACACACACCCGTGCCGTTGAAGTGCTCTGCCTCATTTCTAAGGGCAACTCAACATTCACTCCTACCCCGAGAACAGAAAAGACAGCGTCCGCAGCAACAACAGCTCAGGTCTCTGCACAGGAGCTAAGCTGCCCCCATCTCCTCTGCTCTGCGGCTCCTGCGGAGTGGAGTCGGCCTGGAGCCGTGTTTGCAGGCGGCGGCTCCCCGCGCTCTGTCTGTGCGTCCAAGAGCTCCTGGGAGGAAGAGAGAGCCCTCCCACTCGGGGGCTTTTCCACGGTCTGTGTGAGGAGGGGCGGGTGTGTCCAGTAGCTTATCGAGCGGAAGCCTGGGGCGGCGGAGAGCTGTGATCGTGCAGACCTTGAGGTGTCACCTCTTTGTCTGCTTTCCCGCCCCCCCTCCGCCCAAGCTCTGCTCCAGAGTAGCCCGGCAACCCCTCACACCTGCACGTGTCACAACCTAAGGTGTAGTCATGAGACACCCATGGGGTGCTGCTCTGTTCTTGCTAATTGTTTCCTGCCCGTCGCAGGCAGGAGTCCATGCGAGAAAGATGCGCTGGACAGAGCTCAGAGGGCACAGCTGGGTGGCTTTCCTTCTGAGTGACGTTCCTGCAACACTCTCCCGCTCCTCTTGGTGCGCTCATGCCGCAACACAGGAAGGCTGGAGCAGGTGGCTGTGGGCTCTGCGCACTGCCGAAACAGGTCAGTTGGGAGAGCGTTAGACTGAAGATCTAAAAGTCCCTGGTTTGATCCCGGGTTTCGGCATTTTGTTTCATCGCGCCCTTTGTTCCTCTCTCCAGCGCCCCCTGCCTAAAGTGACGCTTCCCTTTCTCAGCCCGAAACGCAAGCGAGACACCAGCAGCGGTCCCTGCAGGTTTCCGTAGTGTAGCGGCTATCACGTTCGCCTAACACGCGAAAGGTCCCCGGTTCGAGACCGGGCGGAAACAGCCTCTTTTCGCACGCTCCTGTACTTCACAGAGGTCTTGAGCGACCGGTCATTTGTTCCCAATGTATTTCCGGTGCCTTCATGCACTCTTGTACCAAACGCACGTTCCTGCTGTACGCGGAGCCGATCATTTGCAATTGGGCTGTGCCGACAGACCAGGACGAGCTCTGTCGGCTCAAAAGCAGCGCAGGACCTGCAACAACAACAGAAAGATTAGCATCCAGCGGGGGCCTCTTAGTGAGCCCAAGATCTCATCAAGAATCGGCTCCAGCAACAGGGCTGGGCGCATTGTTCCATTCTCCGACCACTCTCGGTGTAAACAAGTCCCTCCTGGTCTCTGCTTGAAATGCACTTTCCTGCGTTTGCTTTGGTGTAACTGGCTTCCCCTGCATGGGCGAATGTGAAGAAGATCCTTAGTAAGTCATTGAAGAAAACCGAGAAGAGGTCAGAGTGGCCTCTGTCGTTCATCAACGATCCAGTCAGGCAGTACTCCTCTGTAAAGCGCCGTTCGTTCACATCGATTGGCTTTTTTTTGCCTTCATTCGCGCAAGTAGTAAAAGCAGACGCCCCTATTCTGCCGTGACCCAGATTCGAACCGGGGTTGTTGCGGCCACAACGCAAAGTACTGACCACTATACGATCACGGCGAGTTACCGATACCCACGTGGCAGGGTGGAAAAGGCTGTGCTCTCTTCGTGTGACCTAATTCGGAAAAGTCCTGACGTTGCATTTCAACTGAGCCCCAGTATACATCGACCCTTCGACACTCTGAGTGACAACTCTCTTGCGCGTTTTCTCATATTTATGTAGTTTGCTTGCATGATGCCCGGAACAGCAGGGGTGTGTGCTCCCATATGGTCTAGCGGTTAGGATTCCTGGCTTTCGCCCGGGTTCGACTCCCGGTATGGGAACCTGTCAGTTTTGCCTCCTGCTTTCCAAAAGATCAGCACCGTGTACGAAGGAGCCGCATTAAAACCACTCGAACGTGCAAAACGCGCGAGAAGAGGGGGCGCTTGTTTCCAACCGAAGACTTCTCGCGTGTGAGACAAGCTGATCATCCCTGCAGGAGGTGGGAGGGTTACTCTGGTAGACAGGGCTGACCTTCATCAATAGGGTTTATACTCTCCAAGATGATATTTGCACTTTCTGGAGAGGCGATTTTCTCCACTTCAGTAGCCCGATTTCGTCGATTGCGTGGAGAGGGCTGTAGAATGTGGCGCCGCCTTTCCTGCTCCGTCCATGACAGGCGTGCTGGTCTCTGGAGAGAGAGCACGGTCCATCAGCGCACTCCAATAAAGGCACTGGAAGCAGCTGAATCGCATTGGCGAAGCTCAGCGCTGGGCCGCTGGGCAGGGATTGCCACCGTTTCCGTAGTGTAGTGGTTATCACGTTCACCTCACACGCGAAAGGTCCCCGGCCCGAAACCGGGCGGAAACAGACCGGCTTCCTTTGTCGGCATGCACAAAAGGGGATTGGGGATTCGCCTAGCGCTGTGATCGAACAGACCCACTCACCTCTTAGTGTGGCGGGATCTGCACAGTGCATGTCGCAGCGCATCCTGCTTTCACTTCAATGCGCGTCCTGATGTACCCCAGTCTCCCGCGTGACAGGTGCGGATAATCACCACTATACTAACGAGGAAGACATCGCTCTCTCCGACCCCCGGCATCGTGTCCCGACCCACCGTGCTGGAAGCCGACGCGTGCTGTGATTCCTTTACGGAGCAGAAATGACAACCGAGGAGCCGAGAGATCATTTCAGCATTTCGCGTCTGAACAGAAAACACAAACGACCAACTCGGAATGACTTGCCTTTGATGCTTTCAAAGCGTTCTTTGTGCATCGAACAGACCCACTCACCTCTTAGTGTGGCGGGATGTGCACAGTGCATGTCGCAGCGCTTCCTGCTTTCACTTCAATGTGCTTCCTGATGTCGAGTCGTGTGCCGTGCGGAGGCTCTGAAAGCGAGAGCAATGAAAAGGTGCACGGCGCTGTGAAAGAAAACAGAGAAGTGAAAGGCAGTCCTTTCTCTAAGGAGGTAAAAGAAAAGCTTTCTACTCCCCGTCAGGGAATCGAACCCTGGTCTCCCGCATGACAGGCAGGGATACTCGCCACTATACTAACGAGGAAGACACCGCACTCTCCGATCCTCGGCATCGTGTCCCGACCCAGCGTGCTGGAAGGCGACGCGTGCTGTGATTCCTTTACGGAACAGAAATGACAACCGAGGAGCCGAGAGATCATGTCAGCATTTCGCGTCTGAACGGAAAACACAAACGACCAACTCGGAATGACTTGCTTTTGACGCTTTTCAAAGCGTTCTTTGTGCACGACGACTGCGCCGCCTAGCAGATACAGATGGGTTGTACAACTCTGAACTAGCAAATGGAAGAGGGCTAAGCCCCCTCTCTTTTAGCCCAGGTTCGATCTGTCTCCCAGAATCACCAGGGCGCACGCACACACACCCGTGCCGTTGAAGTGCTCTGCCTCATTTCTAAGGGCAACTCAACATTCACTCCTACCCCGAGAACAGAAAAGACAGCGTCCGCAGCAACAACAGCTCAGGTCTCTGCACAGGAGCTAAGCTGCCCCCATCTCCTCTGCTCTGCGGCTCCTGCGGAGTGGAGTCGGCCTGGAGCCGTGTTTGCAGGCGGCGGCTCCCCGCGCTCTGTCTGTGCGTCCAAGAGCTCCTGGGAGGAAGAGAGAGCCCTCCCACTCGGGGGCTTTTCCACGGTCTGTGTGAGGAGGGGCGGGTGTGTCCAGTAGCTTATCGAGCGGAAGCCTGGGGCGGCGGAGAGCTGTGATCGTGCAGACCTTGAGGTGTCACCTCTTTGTCTGCTTTCCCGCCCCCCCTCCGCCCAAGCTCTGCTCCAGAGTAGCCCGGCAACCCCTCACACCTGCACGTGTCACAACCTAAGGTGTAGTCATGAGACACCCATGGGGTGCTGCTCTGTTCTTGCTAATTGTTTCCTGCCCGTCGCAGGCAGGAGTCCATGCGAGAAAGATGCGCTGGACAGAGCTCAGAGGGCACAGCTGGGTGGCTTTCCTTCTGAGTGACGTTCCTGCAACACTCTCCCGCTCCTCTTGGTGCGCTCATGCCGCAACACAGGAAGGCTGGAGCAGGTGGCTGTGGGCTCTGCGCACTGCCGAAACAGGTCAGTTGGGAGAGCGTTAGACTGAAGATCTAAAAGTCCCTGGTTTGATCCCGGGTTTCGGCATTTTGTTTCATCGCGCCCTTTGTTCCTCTCTCCAGCGCCCCCTGCCTAAAGTGACGCTTCCCTTTCTCAGCCCGAAACGCAAGCGAGACACCAGCAGCGGTCCCTGCAGGTTTCCGTAGTGTAGCGGCTATCACGTTCGCCTAACACGCGAAAGGTCCCCGGTTCGAGACCGGGCGGAAACAGCCTCTTTTTGCACGCTCCTGTACTTCACAGAGATCTTGAGCGACCGGTCATTTGTTCCCAATGTATTTCCGGTGCCTTCATGCACTCTTGTACCAAACGCACGTTCCTGCTGTACGCGGAGCCGATCATTTGCAATTGGGCTGTGCCGACAGACCAGGACGAGCTCTGTCGGCTCAAAAGCAGCGCAGGACCTGCAACAACAACAGAAAGATTAGCATCCAGCGGGGGCCTCTTAGTGAGCCCAAGATCTCATCAAGAATCGGCTCCAGCAACAGGGCTGGGCGCATTGTTCCATTCTCCGACCACTCTCGGTGTAAACAAGTCCCTCCTGGTCTCTGCTTGAAATGCACTTTCCTGCGTTTGCTTTGGTGTAACTGGCTTCCCCTGCATGGGCGAATGTGAAGAAGATCCTTAGTAAGTCATTGAAGAAAACCGAGAAGAGGTCAGAGTGGCCTCTGTCGTTCATCAACGATCCAGTCAGGCAGTACTCCTCTGTAAAGCGCCGTTCGTTCACATCGATTGGCTTTTTTTTGCCTTCATTCGCGCAAGTAGTAAAAGCAGACGCCCCTATTCTGCCATGACCCGGATTCGAACCGGGGTTGTTGCGGCCACAACGCAAAGTACTGACCACTATACGATCACGGCGAGTTACCGATACCCACGTGGCAGGGCGGAAAAGGCTGTGCTCTCTTCGTGTGACCTAATTCGGAAAAGTCCTGACGTTGCATTTCAACTGAGCCCCAGTATACATCGACCCTTCGACACTCTGAGTGACAACTCTCTTGCGCGTTTTCTCATATTTATGTAGTCTGCTTGCATGATGCCCGGAACAGCAGGGGTGTATGCTCCCATATGGTCTAGCGGTTAGGATTCCTGGTTTTCACCCAGGCGGCCCGGGTTTGACTCCCGGTATGGGAACCTGTCAGTTTTGCCTCCTGCTTTCCAAAAGATCAGCACCGTGTACGAAGGAGCCGCATTAAAACCACTCGAACGTGCAAAACGCGCGAGAAGAGGGGGCGCTTGTTTCCAACCGAAGACTTCTCGCGTGTGAGACGAGCTGATCATCCCTGCAGGAGGTGGGAGGGTTACTCTGGTAGACAGGGCTGACCTTCGTCAATAGGGTTTATACTCTCCAAGATGATATTTGCACTTTCTGGAGAGGCGATTTTCTCCACTTCAGTAGCCCGATTTCGTCGATTGCGTGGAGAGGGCTGTAGAATGTGGCGCCGCCTTTCCTGCTCCGTCCATGACAGGCGTGCTGGTCTCTGGAGAGAGAGCACGGTCCATCAGCGCACTCCAATAAAGGCACTGGAAGCAGCTGAATCGCATTGGCGAAGCTCAGCGCTGGGCCGCTGGGCAGGGATTGCCACCGTTTCCGTAGTGTAGTGGTTATCACGTTCACCTCACACGCGAAAGGTCCCCGGCCCGAAACCGGGCGGAAACAGACCGGCTTCCTTTGTCGGCATGCACAAAAGGGGATTGGGGATTCGCCTAGCGCTGTGATCGAACAGACCCACTCACCTCTTAGTGTGGCGGGATCTGCACAGTGCATGTCGCAGCGCATCCTGCTTTCACTTCAATGCGCGTCCTGATGTACCCCAGTCTCCCGCGTGACAGGTGCGGATAATCACCACTATACTAACGAGGAAGACATCGCTCTCTCCGACCCCCGGCATCGTGTCCCGACCCACCGTGCTGGAAGCCGACGCGTGCTGTGATTCCTTTACGGAGCAGAAATGACAACCGAGGAGCCGAGAGATCATTTCAGCATTTCGCGTCTGAACAGAAAACACAAACGACCAACTCGGAATGACTTGCCTTTGATGCTTTCAAAGCGTTCTTTGTGCATCGAACAGACCCACTCACCTCTTAGTGTGGCGGGATGTGCACAGTGCATGTCGCAGCGCTTCCTGCTTTCACTTCAATGTGCTTCCTGATGTCGAGTCGTGTGCCGTGCGGAGGCTCTGAAAGCGAGAGCAATGAAAAGGTGCACGGCGCTGTGAAAGAAAACAGAGAAGTGAAAGGCAGTCCTTTCTCTAAGGAGGTAAAAGAAAAGCTTTCTACTCCCCGTCAGGGAATCGAACCCTGGTCTCCCGCGTGACAGGCGGGGATACTCGCCACTATACTAACGAGGAAGACACCGCACTCTCCGATCCTCGGCATCGTGTCCCGACCCAGCGTGCTGGAAGGCGACGCGTGCTGTGATTCCTTTACGGAACAGAAATGACAACCGAGGAGCCGAGAGATCATGTCAGCATTTCGCGTCTGAACGGAAAACACAAACGACCAACTCGGAATGACTTGCTTTTGACGCTTTTCAAAGCGTTCTTTGTGCACGACGACTGCGCCGCCTAGCAGATACAGATGGGTTGTACAACTCTGAACTAGCAAATGGAAGAGGGCTAAGCCCCCTCTCTTTTAGCCCAGGTTCGATCTGTCTCCCAGAATCACCAGGGCGCACGCACACACACCCGTGCCGTTGAAGTGCTCTGCCTCATTTCTAAGGGCAACTCAACATTCACTCCTACCCCGAGAACAGAAAAGACAGCGTCCGCAGCAACAACAGCTCAGGTCTCTGCACAGGAGCTAAGCTGCCCCCATCTCCTCTGCTCTGCGGCTCCTGCGGAGTGGAGTCGGCCTGGAGCCGTGTTTGCAGGCGGCGGCTCCCCGCGCTCTGTCTGTGCGTCCAAGAGCTCCTGGGAGGAAGAGAGAGCCCTCCCACTCGGGGGCTTTTCCACGGTCTGTGTGAGGAGGGGCGGGTGTGTCCAGTAGCTTATCGAGCGGAAGCCTGGGGCGGCGGAGAGCTGTGATCGTGCAGACCTTGAGGTGTCACCTCTTTGTCTGCTTTCCCGCCCCCCCTCCGCCCAAGCTCTGCTCCAGAGTAGCCCGGCAACCCCTCACACCTGCACGTGTCACAACCTAAGGTGTGGTCATGAGACACCCATGGGGTGCTGCTCTGTTCTTGCTAATTGTTTCCTGCCCGTCGCAGGCATGAGTCCATGCGAGGAAGATGCGCTGGACAGAGCTCAGAGGGCACAGCTGGGTGGCTTTCCTTCTGAGTGACGTTCCTGCAACACTCTCCCGCTCCTCTTGGTGCGCTCATGCCGCAACACAGGAAGGCTGGAGCAGGTGGCTGTGGGCTCTGCGCACTGCCGAAACAGGTCAGTTGGGAGAGCGTTAGACTGAAGATCTAAAAGTCCCTGGTTTGATCCCGGGTTTCGGCATTTTGTTTCATCGCGCCCTTTGTTCCTCTCTCCAGCGCCCCCTGCCTAAAGTGACGCTTCCCTTTCTCAGCCCGAAACGCAAGCGAGACACCAGCAGCGGTCCCTGCAGGTTTCCGTAGTGTAGCGGCTATCACGTTCGCCTAACACGCGAAAGGTCCCCGGTTCGAGACCGGGCGGAAACAGCCTCTTTTTGCACGCTCCTGTACTTCACAGAGGTCTTGAGCGACCGGTCATTTGTTCCCAATGTATTTCCGGTGCCTTCATGCACTCTTGTACCAAACGCACGTTCCTTCTGTACGCGGAGCCGATCATTTGCAATTGGGCTGTGCCGACAGACCAGGACGAGCTCTGTCGGCTCAAAAGCAGCGCAGGACCTGCAACAACAACAGAAAGATTAGCATCCAGCGGGGGCCTCTTAGTGAGCCCAAGATCTCATCAAGAATCGGCTCCAGCAACAGGGCTGGGCGCATTGTTCCATTCTCCGACCACTCTCGGTGTAAACAAGTCCCTCCTGGTCTCTGCTTGAAATGCACTTTCCTGCGTTTGCTTTGGTGTAACTGGCTTCCCCTGCATGGGCGAATGTGAAGAAGATCCTTAGTAAGTCATTGAAGAAAACCGAGAAGAGGTCAGAGTGGCCTCTGTCGTTCATCAACGATCCAGTCAGGCAGTACTCCTCTGTAAAGCGCCGTTCGTTCACATCGATTGGCTTTTTTTTGCCTTCATTCGCGCAAGTAGTAAAAGCAGACGCCCCTATTCTGCCGTGACCCGGATTCGAACCAGGGTTGTTGCGGCCACAACGCAAAGTACTGACCACTATACGATCACGGCGAGTTACCGATACCCACGTGGCAGGGCGGAAAAGGCTGTGCTCTCTTCGTGTGACCTAATTCGGAAAAGTCCTGACGTTGCATTTCAACTGAGCCCCAGTATACATCGACCCTTCGACACTCTGAGTGACAACTCTCTTGCGTGTTTTCTCATATTTATGTATTTGCTTGTGTAACTGGGTGGTTACGGAGTGGATATTTGAAATCAGACACTGAAATTGGTAGATGTCGCTTTAAGACACACACCTATAAGTGACGTCAGTTCGCCAGTAATTGTGGAAGTGGACATCGTAAAGTTGAGCTTTCTGTGTGACTCTGTGTTATGTGAATGCAGAGGTAAATGTTCAGAATTTCGTTGATGGTGTAGCTATCAAAAATGAAGTTTGGAAATCCTTGAAAGAGATGTATATTGTTGATATATGAGGGGAGGGTGACATATTAGTTAGACAAAATTGACTGATGTTTATGTATGAAGTGATCCCGACTCCCATGAGGTTCCAGTGCTGTGTGAGTGGGTTCGTGAGAATAATGTCCGTAACAGTAGATGGTCATACATTTTTGTTAGTTTGCATTTCTTTAACCATTGTTTGTGGAGGAAATGATTTGTTTTGTTCTTTGAGAATGACTTTATTCTGTTTAACTTGTTCAGAGCGTGTTAAAAGAAGACTGTGATATTCTGTGCGTCTTGGATTAGACAAGATTAAAGAGTGAGTACATTTGTTTTTTTCTATTTCTGTGATGTAATGGGACCAATGAAATGTGTGGCATTCAGACTAATGTGGAAGTATTTCTTTCCTTAGGGAAATTGCCACTACCGTATTTTTTCGTTGTTTTTGTTATTTTAGTAGCACTTTGTGCATCATGGTGTGTGTATATCTCCATGTATATCTATGTGAATCTTTCGGGTTAAAGGTTATACTGCATCCAATCTAAGTTCTGTAACAGAAAATAATACAACCACTCATTTTTATGATTTCATGCAGATCCAGAATAAAAAGAATCCCCATTTAAGTTTATTGTAGTACGGTGTTGTCTTTCCCGGGCTACAATAATAATAATAATTATTGCTTACACTTATATAGCGCTTTTCTGGACACTCCACTCAATGCGCTTTACAGGTAATGGGGACTCCCCTCCACCACCACCAACGTGCAGCCCCACCTGGATGATGCGACGGCAGCCATACTGCGTCAGAACGCTCACTACACATCAGCTATCAGTGGGGAGGAGAGCAGAGTAATGAAGCCAATTCATAGACGGGGATTATTAGAAGGTTATAACTGGTAAGGGCCAAAGGGAAATTTGGCCAGGGTGCCGGGGTTACACCCCTACTCTTTCGAGAGACGACCTGGGATTTTTAATGACCACAGAGTCAGGACCTCGGTTTTACGTTTCAGCCGAAGGACGGCACCTGTTTACAGTTTAGTGTCCCCGTCATTATACTGGGGCATTAGGACCCATATGGACCGCAGGGTGAGCGCCCAGCGTCAGAAACCAGACGGTACCGTGTGTCGGGCTCGGCTGCGAGCAGGACAATGACTTCACGGGGACAAAGTAGAGAAAATCAAAACGGTTCTATAAAAGACCTGTCTGCTGTCGGTTCGCAGTCTGGACTCTAAGTCCACCGATCCGATTTCAAATCTCTCTTACACCTGAGCTGCGGCTTTTTTCGAGTCGTTATTCACGAGATCATTATGTTAATCGTATAGATGAAACGTTTAATATATTCAGGTGGGTAGCTACGTCAGCATGCGTATCTGCAAAGGAACAAGTAATACTGTAGGTTTATTCCATGCTGAAAAGAGAAGAGAGAGAACAAACCTGAAGAAGGTTTCACAGCTGAAACGTTGTGTTTTCTCTCTTCTCTTTTCAGCATGGAATAAACCTATTACTTGTTCCTTTAATATATTGTGCGGTTTAATTCAAAATGCTTTACTACTACACGAGAGGATTATAGTATGGAGGATGAGACAAATTTATGATTTCTTGGAAGAAAATGTTTTTTCTTTGCATTCGAAATGAATCGAAACTTTAGCGCGACACACAAACCCTTTGTGTTTTTTAAAGATATAATATTTTTAAACAGACAGTTATAGAAAACGTTTTTTTTTACTTAGAAAGTTTGGACGGTGGCGATGTATTACTGGTAGTGGCGCTGAGGTCACTATGGGGCAGCTGAGCACCGTAAGATTAGTGCCAGTGATGTAATGTATAACGCATCTGACTTCGGATCAGAAGACTGTAGTTTGATTCCTGCCTGGCTCATGTTGCTTTCAAACCAATCAGGGTCCTCAGTAGTAGATTGCCTTTATGTAAATTAACTGCAGCTGAAAGCTATAGAAAACACGTTGGGTAAATTGCAATGAACTGTCGAACTGTTTTGTACGAAGCTGCAGACTACTTAACACGGTACTGTCTGAAGATCAGCTCCTTGTCTGAGCTCAATAGCAATGCAAAACTGTGCGTAACAAAGCTGGCGAGCAGCTGAACTTGTGCTCAGTAGTCAGTACGGTGCTGAGGGTTCAGTACTGGCGTTGTTCTAATTAGCACGAACTGCACAGGCTCTGAATCTGACTATTTCTATGGAAGCCCGTTTCCGCCAGAGAGTAAAAAAAAAACGCTATGTTATCTCAGAATTGCGACTTAGTAACTCAGTTCAATTAGTTTCTAATATCCGAGGACAGTGTGTTAAACTCTCTGTCAGACAGAGTACGGAACATGTGACACGTCCGTCCACACTTTCCTTTATCGAGGGGGCTGTTCTATCAACATGTAGGGCAATGAAAATAATTTTACTATTTTTCATGTGTAATTGCATGTCATATTAAAATGTGTAATACAAGCATTTCTTTGCTTCCCAGTAAAGAAATACTGATCAGCTTTTGACATGATCTGATAATAATTTGTCTGATTTTTCAGAGATTGCTTTTGCTTCGCAGCACTGAGACCCTATGGAAGCCCGTTTCCGCCAGGGAGTAAAAAAAAACGCACTATGGTATCACAGAATTGCGACTTAGTATCACAGAATTGCGACTTAAAAACTCATAAATCCGACTTTATATCTCGTAATTGCGACTTTATCGCTCACATTTGCGTCTTTGAAATAGGCCATATTTCATTGCCTATCCTTTTGTGATTGTAACGGATTCGGGTTCTAGGGCTTGTGCCCCTCGCCGCTCCCACCCTAGTTCGTGCCTCACTGTATTGGCTCGAACCCAGGCCTTGCTAGCTGAGCTAAAGAAGAGTTTATTTTTTAAGTAAAAAAGGACATACAATGGAAATATGTAAAAAGTATAAGTTTCAGATTTTATAATTTTGAATTCTTCTGGATGTGAAGTGTCTTTTTCTGTATCTTATTTCATATTCTGTCTCCTTTTTTGTATTTCTGGTGTTTAAACATTTTTTTTTAAAAGCCCACCATCCACTATTCCATCCGGGTACTATGGAAGCCTCACTACCGGAAATGGGATTCCTCAAAATTAGTGTAATTAATTTGATTTTTATCAGGGCACTGTACAAGACAAGTCATCAGGCCTATAGATCCTATGATCTTGTACGATTCATCAATATAGTGTAACAGAACGGCCGACATACAATTTGTAGTTCAGGTGGGTAGCTGCGTCAGCATGCGTGGGCTGCAAAGGAACAAGTAATAGGTTTATTCCATGCTAAAAAAAAGAAGAAAGAAAATATGTTTCGGCCGAAACGTACCATTAAACTTTACATTAACAATACCAGCCAACGATACATTATCAATTCACACCGGTTCTACAGGAATCTACAGCAGAGCCCTGAGTTGACTCCCAGAGTCCCACTGAGCCCATAGTATTTTACATCACCCCTCACTCCTGCATACAATCCGCTGAGAGCGCCTGTCCATAAACCACTGGATTGAGAATGGGATCAAATAATTCCCCATTTTCTTAATTCTACATCGAAGGACTGTTAAAGGTCTATTTGAAGACATCAGATGAACGCCTGGAATAAGTTAATATTACTTTAAAAAATAAGTAGTCGTGCTACAATACTCCAGTTGAAGTCATTCAACTTCTAGCTTTGCGGTACTCTGGTGCGTCACAAATTTATGTTTGTTAACAGGTGTTATAGTGATGACATCTTTCTGTATGATCAGGACAGGAGCTGCAAGTCCACTGTGTTGTGGCTGCAGTACAATTTTAGCTTATTATTATAATACTTTTTAACAGCGACAGATTCTTAAGATCACGAGGTGTTAACGATATTATTTCAGTATTAAGCTGTTACTACATTCGGAACTGTCCCATAGGATTCAGTGTTCCATTAGCTTGGCACTAAACTGCTTAGTCTATTGCAGGAATTGTACTTAGTCTTGTCCTGTAGTGTCCTCTAGAGGGCAGCAGCTGTTTCCTTGTGCTCATTGCAATTGGGAACATTGTGATTACTGAGCAGGGGACTAAAGTCAGCAGACGAGCGCGTTGCAAATCAGTATTAATCTGGCGTACAGAGCTGCATGCTAATCTCTGGATCATCTCCAGTTAATGTGATACTGTTCTTACCTTGCAATTGACCCAATCTGACTACTGGCACCAACAACCCTGTTATTACAAATAAACTTCTTGTGTACCTACCATGATACATAAGTTTGGTGGAGAGGTTTGGCAGCCCATATTCAGTGAAAGATGTGTGTGCAGATCACTGTGATTTATAGGCATCAACAAACTGACAAATACAATATTAAATGTTTAACTGATAAAACCCAAATGAACCAAACCTGTATAAATTAGTGGTGGAAAGGAGTCTTTTTACATAGCAAAAGGTCTCTGATCCTTTGGTAAGAACGATGGGGTATATAACCCATTGTCCTCAATATTAGAAATGAATCCTCGAGCACTGGCGTTGTACCACCGTTCCATAAAAGCCTAACATTACCCTTTCTTGCATAAATTGTAGAACATGCCGTCACATTTCAGTTGCACCTCAGAAGCAGTTTGATCTATTATCACCCTATTCCCCACCTCATAACTTTCGCTCTTCTAATTCTGGTCTCCTAACTGTCCCCCAAGCCCGTCTACACTGTATGGGTGACAGGGCCTTCTCCTGTTATGCCCCCAAGCTCTGGAACCCTCTGCCCAAGGATACCAGGGTCACCTTCCCTAAAATCCTTCAAAAAGAGCCTTTACTGAACTGGTTCTATTCTTTACCCCTCTGCTTCTACTGTTCTGAGTACTGCCATCCATGGTCTCCTCTCTCTATTGGAATTTTTTTATCCTGTGTATTCTTATTGTAATTCTGTCAAGTGCTTTGAGAAGCCACCTTCGGAAGCACTATATAAAATAGTTTATTCTAAATCCTTGAAACTTTAATAGGGCACTGCAGTAGGGCTAAAAATTGACAGTGTTAGTGGGCCATCATGATTTGTGCAAATTATAGGTAGTCACAAAGGAAGACTAGGATTCACTTGTTATTCATGACTGGGACACTGAAACAGTGGAGAGGCTTTGTGTAGTAAGCGTTCAGTCTCAATCTACACAGTCTGTGCCGCTGGTAGAGGTGGTTGTGAACACCTGTCTTCCGGATCAAGTGCTGGGATCTCCAGTCTCAATCCTAATACTTCTCATGACTGTCCACTACCACTGCTGTGAAACCAACACCAGTAAGATAAGACCTCTGTGATTCTACCTGTACCATTATTCACTGATGTTTGCACACCAGTATTGTTCCTCTGCTAAGGAAGGGAAGGCCTACTTCACACCAAGCCCCTGTTGACAATTTCTTCCTTGTGTTTCTTTTAGTCAGTTTGTGCAGCCTGGAATAGGGCACCAGATCTCACTCTTACTGGGCACTACAGTAGTAACTCACACTCCATAAGCACTACCCATCTCGGAAATGGGAGGATTTCCGGTATATTGAACACCTCCGTCTCTCCCACAGTAAAAAAAGTCACACTGCCCTGCCCAAAGAATAGTGCGACCATCTTCCCTCAGTACAATGCTTTATTACTCCAGCCATTTTCAGTCCTCATTGGCAGCAGTACAGGAAGCATTCTTGAAAGTGGAACCCCCACAAATACAGTACTTCAATTTATTAATGGGTCTCACTTCCCTTGCATTCCTCCACCCCATTCAAACCTATAAACCATAAAGAAACAAGGGCAGACAGAAGGGTCTTTCACAGCTTTATTGAGATGTTGCCATTACAAGGCGAGTGGAGGCAGGAGAGTCACAAGGGCCAGGCTGGAGCCTTCATTCAAGCACCTGGGGAGGAAGAAGGAGAACAATCCAGCTGAACTGCAGGACACCCACCCCTACAGGAGCTCCTCCTGCCAGACCCTACCTGTCCACTGGCCAACATCTCCAAAGTCCTCTGCTCCCTCCACATCCTCACTGGTGCTCTCAGCATCTTCACTGGAGCTCTGAGGGTCTCCCTCCTCATCCTCAGTCCAGTCAGCTCCCACATCCAGAGGAGCTTCTACTGGTGCCACAGCCACCCGACTGCTGGTCACCAGGCTCCTGGTACCTGTGGACAAGCGGCACCCAGGAGTGAGGGATCTGCTATACCTAGAGACCCACAGTGATGCTACTCATCTAAACAGTCCCTTTGTCCAGCATGGGATCATTCCTCAGTTGTCCAAGCATGGTTGTCTCTTGGGCAGAGATGCATCCACAAGGGATAGAGAACCAGACCCACCTTCATTCCGGCTGCCAGCACACCTGGACTCACAGCAGGCACAGACCTCATGGTCACCATACAGCTCCTCCCACCTGGAGGAGAGGAGGACAGGTGAGGCCTCCACCTGGCATGTCCCAGAGCACCCTCAGCAGGCTCCTTGCAGAAGTACCTCTTAGCCTCCCTGTTGTAGGTACAGGACTTGGTCCCTGGTGTTGCTTTAGCAGGAGCCACAGCCATGACACAGTGCATGTACAGCTCAGTCACTTCATGCTGCAAGAGGGAAGGTCACAGCATTAAGGGATCAAGGCCAATAGAGGGACAGAGAAGGACCTTCTGCCATCAGTGAAGTCAAGCTGGCAGCTCTAGGCACTACAGCTGCCACAGTCTAGTTCACATCTAGATCATATCTAGATCATGGATGTGAAAGCAGACCATGGATCAGTAGAGCAAGAAGGCTGAGCAGCCTTTGAGAGCAGTACCTTCCTGGACAGCTTCTTCTGGAAGAGGAAGGCATCAATTGTGAAGCGGAGCACATCCTTCTGCTTGGAGGGGACAAACCTGGACAGGCAGCCATCTGCCTTGCTGTCCACCATGCATCTGGGGACAAGGACAAAGATGAACCCCTGCAGGCTCTCGGGGCTCCTGCCCACCTCCTCTCCCAGAAGGGGCCGTACCCCAAGTTGTCGATCACGGGGAAACGGGGCTGTGAGTGCTGGTCTGGTTTCTCCGTTACGTAACACGAGTGGATGTACAGCCTCTGCTCCACTGTGGCAAAGTAGGCAGTGGCCTGGAAGTACATGGGCTGACCCAGGAAGTACTCATCCTTAGGCGAGAGCCGGACCCAGCGGGCTGGAGAGAGAGGCAGCATTACACCTGCACACAGCGCCCCCTGCAGGCAGGAGGAGCCACTCGCTCAAGGAGCTTACAGTTGGTGGTGAGCAGCACAAAGCTGTGCTTGTTCTTCAGGTCCTTGAAGAAGGTCCTTCTCCTGGCCCACGTGGGGACATAGCCAACCTTGTAGGAGTAGTGGAACCTGCAGGACAGAGGGGATGAGGGGCTTCTGGACACTTTCCCCAGCAGCTTCTCAGCAGCAGCAGAGCCCTGCCTACCTGTTGTAGGAGCACTTGACCGGCACAGAGAAGGGAATGAAGCGATGCACAGGCGCACTGGAGGAGGGCGGGGCATAGCGGAGAGTGTTGGAGTACACCAGGTGGCCCTGGACAACCTGCAGGGTTACAGAGGAAGGGATATTCCCAGGAAAGGCAACCCCGACACTAGCCCTACAGCTCACATCGATACACTGCCTGTAGATGAAGACCCGCTTACCGATCGCTCGGTGCCGCACTCGTGAAGCCCGTAGATGAAGTAGAAGTAACGGCGTGTGGTTCGGCTGACGCTGCAGTTGCCCAAGGTCACCTCCGATGGCCGACAGCTGAAGCCGAACAGGAGCCGACTGACCCTCACGTACATCCTGCTGGAGTCGCACCACACAGCCACTCCTCGGGTGCCCCCGATAGCCGGGCGAGCCGGCTGCCGCCCTCGCTGGGGAGGAAACAGGACGCTCTTGATGTAGGCGGGTAAGGGCCGGCTGCCGGCTTCGGGCTTCATCTTCTCCTTGTCGAAGTAGGGCGAGTACGCGTCTCTGGACACGGGAAGACGGCGGAAGTCGGGAGCCAAGGGCTGCGAGTCGTTCTCGCTTGCAGACAGGTCTTCGGAGGGCGCATCTGCCAGGTTCAAGTCCTCCGACTGGGCTGCGTCTTCGAGAGCCGGGAAGTCGGCCTGGAGCGCTAATGCCCGAGAGTCCCAGCCAGCTGGCCCGGCGGAGATCAGTGCGGGGAGCCCGGCCGCTGCGCACAGGCACAGCATAAAGAGAAACGAGCGCATCGCCAAATTAACGTCCCGCTAAACTGCTACAGAAGTAAGATAAGTAAACCACCAAACTATGTTGAAGCAAAAGAGCATAAAGTGTGAACGCTGTGACTAGGTTTTTATACTGGCAGGACCTGCTACCACACACCTGGTCACACTACCGCTCAATCAACACAATCAGTTACACACAGAGACCCGGATTGTTTCAGCGTCTAATTAGAACCTGCTTCCAGTCTGAGGCGGGACTCCGTGAAGCCGCCTGCACACTTTCCCGTGTGTATCTGACCTCAGCGGAGGAGTTCCACGCAATTTCGACAGAATTAAATCACCCACACGTATAAATTTGCTCAGATTAATTTATTGTTCAATTAGTTTCTAATTTCCGAGGACAGTGTGTTAAACTCGCTGTCAGACAGAGTACGGAACACGCGACACGTCCGTCCACACTTTCCTTTATCGAGGGGGCTTGTTCTATCAACATGTACGGCAATGAAAATAATTTTACCATTTTTCATGTGTAATTGCATGTCATATTAAAATGTGTAATATAAGCATTTCTTTGCTTCCCAGTAAAGAAATACTGATCAGCTTTTGACATGATCTGATAATAATTTGTCTGATTTTCCAGAGATTGCTTTTGCTTCGCAGCACTGAGAACCAATGGAAGCCCGTTTCCGCCAGGGAGTAAAAAAAAACGCGCTATGGTATCTCAGAATTGACTTAGAATCTCAGAATTGCGACCTAAAAACTCAGAATTGCGACTTAAAAACTCAGAATTCCGGCTTTATATCTCGTAATTGCGACTTTATCTCTCACATTTGCGTCTTCGAAATAGCCCATATTTCATTGTCTGTCCTTTTGTTATTGTAACGGATTCGGGTTCCAGGGCTTGTGCCCCTCGCCGCTCCCACCCTACTTCGTGTCTCACTGTATTGGCTCGAGCCCAGGCCTTGCTAGCTGAGCTAAAAAAGACCTTCTTTTTTAAGTAAAAAAGGACATACAATGAAAATATGTAAAAAGTATAAGTTTCAGATTTTTTAATTGTGAATTCCTCTGGATGTGAAGTGTCTATTTGTCTATCTTATATCATATTCTGTCTCCGCTTTTGTATTTCTGGTGTTTCAATATTTTTTTTAAAAAAAGCCCACCGTCCACTATTCCATCCGGGTACTATGGAAGCCTCACTGGCGGAAATGGGATTCCATAAAAAAATAATGTAATTAATTTGATTTTTATCGGCTGAAACGTGTTTTCTTTCTTCCTTTTTTCAGCATGGAATAAACCTATTACTTGTTCATCTGCGACATACAATTTGTACAATCTGGTTGCAGTGTGGTGACGGCACCGCCCTCCCCTGCGCATAACAGGGATGCTGGCCGCCGGGGCTAAAGAAAGTGTTCTTTAGCTCAGCTGGCAAGACGTGGGTTCGAGCCAATGCAGTGAGGCACGAACTAGAGTGGGAGTAGCGAGGGTACAAGCCCTAGAACCCGAATCTGGCATAATAACAAAATGACACCCAATTAAATATGGGTTATTTCGAAGTTGCAAATGTGAGATATAAAGTCGGAGTTCTCAGTTACTAAGTTAAAATTCTGAGTTACTTAGTCGGAATTCTGCAATACCATAGCGCGTTTTTTTTAACTCCCTGCCGGAAACGGGCTTTCATACATTTCAATTAGTCTGATCAGTGTAGGACAAGTTAATGTAGAATCATTACTATGTCTGTCTGTCTCTTGTTTGTATATAAATGAATGTCTTTGACCACTTAATGTTAGTTTTTAATTTAGTTTTACGATGTAGGTCATGCGTTAACATATGCACGAGCATACGAAATGTCTCACTCCTGATTCAGCTCATGCTCCATAGGAGAGAAGAAATTCCTCCTGCTTCTCGTACAATCATATCAGAACAGAAGCCCGTGTCACCCAGCTCTGATTCAAGAGCGACTCGCATCTTCAGCCCTTTTTTTATTCGTGATCCTAATTTTCTTTAGTTATGATCAATATTGAACTTTTTCTAAATAAAACGACAATAACCAAACAGTTAAAAAAAAAGTTTTAGGAGCTGACAGGGTGCCCCTTTGGAATAGTTGTCAGAAAATGTGAGAAAAGGAAAGGTACGTAAGCTCTCACACACAGCATTAGAGATTGGCATCTGATTGAAAAAAAAAACTACCTGTCTCCCCAGCATTTAACGGTGCTGTTGTTTTGATTTTACGTATTGTTAGCATTTTAATGAATTTTTAAAAGATTGATACACAAATCGCTAAATAAGAAAACGTAAAAACCCTAGCTGTAAGCAATTGGCCATTCATATTCCTGAATTTTAAATCCCTGTGTTTATCTGTATCCGAATGCCTGGTGCAGCTATTTTGAAAGCATAGTCTATGATTTACTGTATTGCAGAAGCGTATTGTTGCCACCAAAGAAAAAAAATCCTGAGTTTACAGGAGAGAAAGAGGAAACAAATGCGAACACCGTTTAGAAAAAACACACGTCTCAGGCCTTAACCGTGACAAGGATGGGATTTGAACCTAGACGAGCAGAGCACAATGGATTAGCAATCCAAAAAGTGACTCCTGTTTAATTTTCTTTTTGCTTGCTCGATTTGTAGTACGCTCCTCAATCCTTACAAACGATAAACAAAACGGCTTCATGTGCCACAGCACTCTGCTGCAGGTACGGTTTGCACCGTGTATTAGGCGAACCCGAATTAAATATTTCAAATATGTGAAGAATTTCATGAAACCTGAAAAAAGATCACAGCCAATGTCAGCAATTCGGAGCCTGTAGGCAGCTTCAACAGAACAAAACGATCTGAAGCCGCAATACTTTCATAGAGTGTATTGTGACACTCTAACCACGTTGTTGCTATTACTGCTACTTCTGCTGCCGTTGCTTTAACCTCTACTCAGCGGGCAAGTAAAGTTGTACAAGGAATCTTGAAGACACGCCCTTGAAGAGCAGCTTGTAGAGCTTGTAGAGCAGCCTGTGATGATTTGTACTACAAAAGACCAAGTGCTCAGTGACGTCTGCGTTTACCGTTGAAACTTTTCTTCTCAGGTGCATAAGCAGTTGCCTTAAACATAGCTGAGTGGCACAGCGGAAGCGTGCTAAGCCTATAACCCAGAGGTCGATGGATCAGAGCCATCCTCTGCTATACACATTTTATGCACGATTGATAAGCAAACCATCAGTTTAATGAAGTGCATTGAAACTGATTTCTTCTCTCGTGTGTGCAAACTTCACACTTACGGCGCTCTTTAATCTTTACAAATACGCAGATGCCCAAATGTTTCTTTGGTTGTTCTGAGATCCTTTATAGATTCCTCAAATCCTTCAAATGAACATCCATATCAGCACAATTATGTTTATATATTTTAAAATTAAGGTACATACAACAAAAATATCAATGTACATTTGTACAATGCTCATTTAATAATGATTGTCAAGGATTGTCAAGTTCCCCAACAACTCTGTGTTATAATTTTAAAATATTTTTGCTAAGGATACACAACGGGTGTATAAGGCATTCTCCCTACAGCCAGCTGAAGATAAAATTCCACACGTGAAAATGGTTTAAAACACGCTCATTTCCTGCAAAGTTCAAGAGGGTTTTTAGCGGAGATTATGTTCACATTGAAACAATCCGAAGCGCGTCCCTGAGTGGGCTTGAACCACCAGCCTTTTGTTTAATAGCTATACAGAGACACACTCCCGTTGCTTTTCAATATTCACACGTTTGTAGTTAAAGAAAATAAAATGCTGACATTTTCCTGCCAGCCGGCAGTATTTCTTCGGCACTGACCAAGAATAACCAAGAACTTTATTTCATCTTTCGCAGGCTGTAATTTCCAAAAAAGGAAGTGAATACTTGTATTAAACTAAATCAAGCCGACGGAGATGCACTGCCGTTGTTTTGCTCCACTTTTCATTAAAAGGAGAAAAATTACCTGCTTTTTCTTGCAGTATTTCTTCTGTCCTGATAAGCAAGATTTGTATTTTATCTTTCAGAAGTTGTATGAATTTCTTGAAGTTCAGAAACAACTTGTTCCAGAAAAGAAATGAACACTTGCTTCAAAGTAAATCAAGAAGTATGTCTCTCTCGCTGTGTGTGCTCTTATCTGTCCATCTCTCTCTCCTCTTCTCTCACTCTGGCAGTCTGTGCAGAGTATCTGAAGGGGATGTAACACCACTTGGCAAAGAAGAAGAATTCTCAGAGGCAGAATAAAAAATCATTATTCTCTTCTCAGTCAGATTCACAGCTTAGACTCACACTCAGACTGACACTTAGCTCCATACTGGTCTCCATCCTGACAGTCCAGAACCAGAAGATTTTCAGACAATCAGTGCTGCTACATGAATAATATCAGACAGAACAGCCTGGACTCGGGTCACATCTCCCCCTTTTCTCCTTCCTCACAGCCGCTTAGAGACAGAGAAGAGCTCCTGGTTCTCCTCTCTGTGAACTGGGCTCAGGGGTCACTGATCTGGCAGCTGTGGGCTCTGTTCCAGGGCAGAAGCAAGAAGCTTCTATTAACCCTTTCCAGGACTTCCAACCCTTTAGTATTACTTTCTTTACTGTATATCAGCCTCCAGACATGTTCTATAAATGTTTTATAACACACGTGAGTGTGGAATTATCTTAGTATTTATGTAATTAACACCAGTAGTGACACTCTGATCAGTATATTGAGTATTAGTAGCCAATGGTCTGATGGTTGTGTCTCCAATAGTGACTAGTTGACCAGTCTGTAGCTCTGAGCAGTGGTACTCAGATCACACAGAAGAAGACCTGTCTGTGTGTGATTCCACACCAGCCCTGGGATTCAGCGTCTCCCACACATCTCTCGCAGACAGTCTTATAAATTTACAATTAAATGAAGTCTTGTAACAGTTATACAGTTAATTTCAATCATCAGACTACCTATGAAACTGAGAGCTGGCTGGAAATAAAGCCAGGATACACATTTTAACCTCCAGGATCAGGAGTCTGTTCCTCCTGGCTCCTATACTCTGATGATTCGTTTAAAACATTTAAAAGCGCTTATTACAGGGACTTGTGCTCGTTCTCTACTGCTCCACACGGGTATGCTTTGTAACACATTAATCTGCGAAGTAAACTATTTTTTTTTCCTGTTTAATGATTTTCATTCCTCGGTTTGTCGCTCTCCTTCTCCAGCTGTTATAAATCGCTTCTCTTCACAGCCCGGTGTGTTCTTTTTGGAGATGTTATATCTGTAAGAAAAGCCCCCCGGGCTCCGGACAGGAGTCTCGTCCAGCGGAGACGCGCTCTGCTCTGTCAGAAAGAGCGCTGTGACGTCACAGACACCAGCCAGAGCGCTGGGATCAGAGAACGAGACCGCGGGAGGAGCGCGGAGCGCACGGAGGAGAGTTATTGATCACTTATCTGTCGACAAACAATTAATTCACCTGAAGAACTGTAGAATAATCGATTAAATTCACCGATTGGTGACTACTGATTCTTTTCCCGTTCTTGACCCTGTTTTAAATATCTAGAAAACAGTCAATAAAGATTGTATCGATCAATTACCATAGTTCGTTTAATGTTAATAATGTTCAATCTGAAATTAAACAATGATTATTCATATTATTATTTAGGTAACTGTATCCTAGAGCTAGAAAATTATTTTCCAAGTTGATAAATGTATGTAAGTAACAGTTTACATGCATACCAAGTATGGTAACCACAGCAACAGACGTCAGGTCACTGTGCGCGTCTAGGTGTCTCGCGTTCGTCACAAAGAGTGATGTGACGTCATGGGTAGCAACTAATACTAATACTAGTGTATTCATGTTAATATTAATGAGAGTACAACTGGTAGTTTTAATGCTAGTGTTCATGTGAGTATTAATGATGATAGCGCTACTGATAGTTTTAGTTTTAATGTTCGAATTCATGTTAATATTAATTATAATTATAGTGTTACTGTTAGAGTATTAACAGTAGTAGTAGTGTTAGTTTTAATGATAGCATTACTGTTATTATTTGTAGTTTGTGTCAGTGTTAGTGATAATGATAGTGTATGTCTTAGTGATAGTGTTTCTGTTGTAATATGAGGAGTATTTGTTTTAGTGTTAGTTATTGTGTATCTGTAGATACGTGTGTATGTGGTGTCTGTGCATGTGTCTGTTAAGTGTGTGATATCTGTCTGTTTGTGGGTGTGTGTCTGTGAGTGTGTAGATGTGTGTCTGTGAGCTTGTTGTGTCTGTTAGGGTGTGAATGTGTGGGGTCTCTGAGTGTGTGGTTTCTATAAATGTGTGTCTGTGAGTATGCGTAGTGTCTCTTTGTTTCTGTAAATGCATGCCTGTGAATATGTGTGTTGGTGTGTGTCTGTGAGTGTGTGGTGTCTGTCAGTGTGTAGTTGTTTATTTGTAAGTGTATGTGTGGGTATGTCTGTCAGTGTGTGTAGTGTCTATTTGAGTATTAATGATGATAGTGTTACTGATAGTTTTAGTATTAATGCTAGTATTCATGTTAATATTAGTGATAATTATACTGTTAGAGTCAGAGTAGTCATCATGTTAGTTTTCATGACAGTATTACTGTTATTATAAGTATTATTAGTCTAGTAGTAGTTTGTGTCAGTGTTAGTAACCATGATAGTGTATGTTTTGGTGATAGTGTTACTGTTGCAATATTAGCAGTATCTGCATTAGTGTTAGTTGTAGTGTATCTATACCTAAGAGTGTATGCGGTGTCTATGTGTGTATATAGTGTCTACGTGTGTGTCTGTGAATGTTTGTGAGTGTATATCTTTGAGTGTGTGAGTGTCTGATTGTGTGTATAAATGTGTGTTGTGTCTGTGAGTGTGTGTAGTGTCTGTGAGTATAAATGTGTGTGAGTGTGTAGGTGTATATCTGTCAGTGTGTGTGAATGTGTGTGTAGGTGGGCTTGGGCTCCACTGGTGTGTCTGACAGAAGTGACCCATCAACAGGTGTTGAGGTCCAGAGCCGCTTGCGAATAGAAACACTTTCTAGAGTCCAGACCAACATCCAGAGAGCTGTGAGTGCTCTGTTTTTATCACAATTAGTAGTAATGACAGTAGTAATTCCCACACGAATCATTATTAACCGAAATAATCATCAGAAAATATTGCCTTTGCAATGATGTCATTCCTCTTGACATTGAATTCTTCATGAATTTTCTTTACTGACAGGACATATCTGTGTCTGAGTGCCTGCTGCGATAAGTACGACAAGCCATTGATCTCCAATATTTTCTGGTGTGGTTATTTATTGCATACGAAACATTATTCTCATTAAGAATATTTTACCTGCAAAGTCACAGTGAAACTGCTACGGCAAATGAACTTTTTATGGGTGGAAAACGTTCAAAAGACTTAATGGCTACAGGGGAGGCTTGAACACACAACCTCAGTATAACTCCACTGTGCACAACTGTATATGTACCACACACTGACCAATTGCACCACTTGACCTCTGTAAGCCAGGCTCCTACACAGATTGTAAAATTTCCACAAACGTAGGGTGAAACAGGGTTTTTTGGCTGTGGATACATCTCCACATGGGGGAAAGGGACAGTAAAATAGTAAGAAAAAAACAAGAGAAGAAACTGAAAGATATGTGCTCACTGTAATGTGGGAAGAGGTGGTCAGACAAGCAAAACAGCTTTGCGGATAATGTGAAGTGACATTGTTTTGTGTCAATCAGCTCACGGATTCAGCTTCATGTGTATGGTTGTTGAGCGAGATTGGTTTCTTCACAAGCCCAGTCAATTGCCAGTGGAGAGCTTTCCGACGCACACCTTCATGAATACTCTCGTTAAGATGATCACACCTTTCATTGTCAAGTCACCTCCTTTATATACAATAGTTGCACCAACACTAAGAGAAATGGCTTTTATCAAGCGATTGCAGTGTTTGTTGAGGATCCTTTTTTGCTGAACTGGCCTCTGGAGAAGTGTTGTAGAGGTGCAGTAAAAGAGAATGTTTGTGTCACTCAAGACTGTAATAGAACACTACAATTACAATACTTTTATAAGAGTAAATATTACTGGTGCATCACAGTTCTTATAATGGTGAAAACAGGAGCACCTTCTCAACATTTTTGACTGATGTTCTACTCTGATGAAACAGTGTATAGAATTAGGTGACAATATCGGAATTCATTCAAACGCACAAGATTAATTTTCAGCAACAAAATGCGCTCGAAAATATTTTACAAGAAAGAAACCTTACATTCACCTAAATAAACATTCACCCTCTATGTTAGCAGAGAACAGTAGGACAGATAGTTAGTGTCACTGGACACTGCATCACAGAGGCCAATCTCTTCTCCCTCATTATGCCGGCTTACTCTCTCATAATAAACTGTCCTCCAACGATAGTCAGCTGCCATCACCGACTCAGACATGACGTTCATGTACATATTATACCTTAATATGGCACTGCATTACAATAATTTGATCAAAACAACTGGTGAAAAAATAATAATCAAATATTTCTTTTCTTCTTTTAGTAGATAAAGACTTTGTCCAAAAAAGAAGCATTTATTCCTTTCGTCTCCTACCAGCCTTTACAAGTCACCTAGTTTTCTGTGAGCCAGTGTGAGGTATGAGGCAGTCGAGGCTAATGCAGCCGAGCGCTCTAAAGAGGTGGATTAAAGCTCCAGTCTCTTTGGGGGTGTGAGTTGGAATCCCACTGCTGCCAAATATCTCCAACTATCTCTGTGTTAAGAAGCACTTCTTTTTTTGTTGTTATTTCCCTGCAGTTTAAACCAATTTCAGACCAATTAATTTAAACAACCACGCTGTTCTTATGGCATGGCATTGTCTGGCAAAAAAATAACATGACACTTCCTTTAAAACACACATTTTCTGTGGAGGGAACAGGAGAACTTGTGCCATTCAACCGTATAGCATGATGTCATTTTCTCATGCTCATTTTTAGATGCTTGTCATCGAATCTATGATCCTTATGAGTACAGTCACCCTCCATTCAGGTAGCACAGATATAATGTGCCACGTTTTCAGAGAATCGCATCAAATACAGGTCAGAAGAAGACGACAAAATGTCCACTAGGCAGTTTCCCAGTTGATTTTTTTTTCTTGTTTTGTAAGACAAGGAGACCGGCTGTTCAAAAAGTTACCTCACACTGGAGCCACTCTTTTCTTTCCAAAGGCTCAGAGAGAGATAATACCGCAGGTAACACCAAGTGAGAAACATCATGAGCATTTGTAAAAGCTCTCTACCTGCCCACTCCCCACACTGACATGTGTCAGAGCAGAGCATTTCTAAAACAGGAATTACACATTTCGGAATGTGCCCTCCTTTATACATTAAATAAAAGGTCTGAAGCCTGCTCCAAAGAAGAACTATATTCAGAGCTGCCAAAGAAGTAGAGATTTCACCAAGTGACAGGAAGCATCTCAGAAAACGATGGTACAGTCGTTTCCACACGTCGGACAAGAAGAGCTGAAGCCACCCGGCGTTCTCCGACCAAGTAATGTGAGGATGGAGGGTCTCATCAATGGTAGTGTGGCTGAGTGGTGCGTTTTAGGCTCCAGTCTCTTCAGAGGTGTGGGTTTGAATCCTACCACTACCAGGTCTTTCTGTGTTAAAGCCTTGCTCACTGAGCTAGGTTTTTCACGATTGTCTTTGTAAGCTTAATGTCAAGGCAGAAAAAAGCTTTAGTTTTCTTCTCAACAGAAATGCTCATTGGATTGCTCATTATGCAGGGAACAACTTTTGAGTCCGTGCGAATCGTAGTGTGCCGTCAATTCCATTTAATAGTGCTTTTGTGTGGCTTTTCTGTGGTAGCGTTTTTGTCAGTGAAACTTGAACGCTCTGCTTTTTCACGCTCAATTGTCGGTAGGAGTACAGTTTATTTAATCTTTGCGCACAGTGCTCCATCAGAAATACTTTGTCCAAATTTAGAAGAGATTGGGATTTAGTGCATGTGTTTACAACGCATACCTCAAACAACAACACCATTTAATGGGAAATTGATTCGCTTCTTGCTGTTGTTCCTGTGGTTGCGGTAGTTAGAAAGTTGAACGCTCTTTGATGTTCTGCTATACTACTCACTGGGTCGGCTTTATCAATTGGCTCAGAAAGGTCAACTGTGATTTGGCTCTGTAAAAATCATTAGCAGTGTCGTTATTTTTTTCTGTGTGTATGGGTGTACTTTTAAAGCATGTGAAAACACGAGGTTGTGGATTTCTCCAAATAGCAACGGCAAGTTTTAAACCTGTGATAAACATTCTTCCAGTTGAATAGTTTTACTCCAAGGAAAAGGCAGCGCAAAATAGAGAGTCGATATTCAAAGACTTCAGTGTCTGTACTGGACTGCTTGTATGCGGACATCACTCAAAATCCCTAATATGTTTCTTCCGAATTCAGTTTTGCAGTGCTTTAGTGCTTTACTGTTTTCAGAGGGTCTTTTACTGATGCTGCTGTAGTAGAGAAGTGACAATCTTCTGTCCATTGCAGTTGAGAACGGATTTAATACGGAGCTGCGGAGAAATGTCTGCGGCAAATATCGCTGCAGAACTTGCCTGTGCACAACACCGAAGAGAAAAAGAAATACCACAGGGTTGCCCATAAGAGTGAAAAATAGACATCCATTGTTCAAAGAATTACAACACTCTTCCTCTTACAGTGGTCTCATGTTATTTTTCTTGCAATAAGAACAGTGGGATTGTTCGACTGTGTTGTTCCCCAACTGGTTGAATAATAATAACAATAATAATAGTGGTGGTAGCTGATCATTCTTGTCCGTGGCCGAGTGACCTGTGCAAGTATGTAGGTTGAATTCTAACCATTCGGTGCTTATTTCAACTAATGCCACGTTCCTTTTTCTAGGTCTTCAAATAATTCACAATGTAGAGGTATCTTTAGTAATAAGAAAAAAGGTGCACCTCGGAGATCCATCTCACAAAAGCAAAGACTTCTTAAAGTGCACTTCTGAGCTTTAGAACCCGAAGGAGTTATCTCTCCTAGTTATTAAATGTGCAGATAATGAAATCTGTAATTTCGATTTCCAGCACAGTTCTCTCCAAGGTTCTGCAACCTTCCAGTAAGCGCGGTACTTATACAGCAGTACACGGCGGAGTAATGCCGAGCTTGTGAGTTCAAGACTCACATGGAGCAGTTTTGCCTGTGTTTTCAGCTGCAGAAACTTAACATCCATTGCCCTAAGATTGTCAAAAAGCAATTCCTTCTCTTTCATTTGAAGTCAGATGAAGAGGAGTCCCAACAAAAGCAGCTAGCAGCAGTGGGATTTGAACTCACACCCCAAAACAGACTTACACCTCGACCCAGTGTCTTAGACCACTCAGCCATGCTACCTGTCATAGTAGGCCTCTTTGTCTCATTACTTGCTCGGAGAAAGCCGGGTGGCTTTTGCTCTTGTCACCCGACTTAGTGGCATTATGACCGTGGAAACGACTGCACCTGCTTTTTTCTGAGATGCTTCCCCTCTCATGGGGAGATCTTGACTTCTTTAACACTTCTGGATAAAGTTCTTCTGTGGAGCAGGCTTCAGACCTCTGCGTACAGCACCTTTGATGCCATTTTATTTTTACAGCAGCCACATCTGAAAAGTTATGTTTTTTAATTTTTATTTGAACAACAAAATTAAATTCAATACAAACAAGAACACATATAACATATTAAGAAAATCGTCAGGGGCACATGCTATAATACAATTACACTTTATGAAAAACGATTACACAAGGTAAATAAAGATAAAGGTACGCACAGCTTGTTCTTACATTTCAAAAGAGTCCGTAAATACTCCTTTACGTCTATTTTGAACTGTTCAAACGTAGGACTCTTCCCAGACCATTTCACTTTATACCACATTCCTAAACGAGGATACATCTCCTGTTTTAGAACTATTTTGGGCGATATGGCTTATACAACACACCCACAGTATTCTAATGGTGGACTGCAGATCTGTGCTATAGTTCAGTCGAATTCGAAGGATCCAGCAATCGTACTGGATTTGACTGGGATTCTGAAATGTCTCTTGCAAAGGTATTCGGGTTTGCTTGAACCTTTAATAAAATAGTGATCTGAAACTACCCAGCTTACAATCTCTGAGGTTCTTGTGGCAAAGCACAGTCATACCTGACCTGTCTGGAATGACTACTGAGAGTCTTTATCCAGAAGCGACGGCACCACTCCCAGTAGAATGAGAGAGAAATACAGCATGACATGGGGAGTCATGGGGCTCCCACAGTTTGTTTTTCCTCATGTTACTGATTTTTTCACTAACATTTTGATCTTTTCACAATCAGACCTTTTTTCACATTTAATAAAATCTTTTAACCAGCAAACCGGTTTTATCGGTTTGTGAGGTTTGTGAATGCGTGCAGTAAGTCCTTATTGAACTAGGACAAAATATTCCTGATGGAGTGCTGTGCGCAAACATTGAATAAACTCGACCTTTGCAGATGATTCGGCATGAAGAAGCAGAAGATTAATTTTTCACAGACAAGCAGCACACCAGTACAACCAATATTAAAATTTAATTGACAGCTCACAAACATTTGCACTGACACAAAGGTGATCTCAACTAAATGGAGAGAGGATTCTGTGTTAATTGTGCTTCTCCTGGGAGAGGTCAAGTTGAGAAGTTCATGATAAAAGGGTGGTAAATATCCTGTCCAGGAATATCGGGGCTGTAGGGGGTCAGATCTATAGATGTAGTAAACACATTAGTGGAGACGGTGTGTCTGGTCTCTGTGAGAGAGCCGGGCGGGAAGAATAATCTGTGGTCTGGGAAGAAGAGACCCTCGGAGGCGCTCCACACAGGAGAGAATGAAAAAAATATATATTTTTCAGGGACGCTGATTTTTCTCTTTGAGGGAATTAAAAGCATGTATAGCGAGTGACTTCGTGGCGCAACGATAGTGCGTCTGACTCCAGCTCAGAAGATTGCGTGTTCAAATCACGTCAAGGTCAGCTGATGGGTTTGCAGGTGCTGCTGGTGCCCAACCCGGAAATTACACCACGCTGTTCAGTTTTATCTGTACACCACATAGGTAATCTGAACGAAATAACAGAACAGTACAGAACACGCAGTCAGGAGCTTATGCAGCGTTTCATCTTGAACACGACAAGAGAAAAGGCACACTGCACGTCTGCGAAACATCACGTCTGACTTTAGAGAAAGTGACATCAGAGAATGGAAGTTTCAGACCGCTTTTTTGTTACAGGTTCAAGCAAACCTGAAAGTTAGGGAGTGTTTGGTCACTTTTGTATGAAAAAGTGTCTGAAGCCTGTAATTATAATTTGCCCTTTTTTAATTGTGGTTGAAATCCACTCCCATGTACCAAGACCTTACAGTATATTCATGTTTACTTAAATGACTAACTATTGGACATTAGTTGGTGTTTTTTTTGTAACGATTTGCTATTTCATGCAGGAAAGAAAGGAACCCAGACCCAACGTTTGCTTTCAGGTGCGGTTCATTTACATAACGGACATATATTTCTGAGGAGCCTGATTTAAATCACACAACCCCGGTAGAAGTCGAATCGACAATCTTATAAACCGAAATCAGACGCGTTATCCATTAAACCACTAGCCCGTCACGTAACTCAATTGCACCATGGTGAGTTCAGCGCCGCTACTAGTAATACCCCACCCCCATCTTAAATTTCTACGTGAGAAACGTGTTTTCTACATTTTTATCAGTTTTAAAAAATCATCACTTTTAAGCAGACAAAGCCTTTATGTGTCGCTCTGAATTTCTAATTGATTTAGAATTCCAAGAAAAAAGAGTTTTGTTCCACAACGGCGTGAAATGATCACGTCTTTCACTCTACTTCTCTCTAGTAGTAAAGCAGATCTTGCTAGGTGAGCATTTGCTCCGGTAAATTAGGTCACTTTTCATGTTAACTCACTTCTTCTAAACACAACATTTCCTGGTGCATGTTTTCTCCATGAAAAAAGACATTTTCCCTTACATGATTTCTCGTTTTGTTTCATCAAAGAGTACAGAAAGAAGAAAGAAAGAAAGGAAAAGTGTCGTAAATGAACTCTGTCGCCCTTGGGAGATGTCAAGCGCATTGGACATGAAAAGTGCACAATAAAAGCCATTTCTCTTCGTGTCGGGACTCCTATTGAATGTAAAGGAGGGAACGTGCTCAGCCAGCCGACTCAGCGCTTACTGAACGCAGGTGTCTCAGAGCGGTGTGTCCAAGTGGCAGTAAAAGAGGAGAATTCTGACGGCGCCGTGGCTTAGTTGGTTAAAGTACCTGTCTAGCTAACGGGAAATCCTGGCTCCAAATCCTAGCAGTCCATCGCCTGTGTTGCACTGGACACCCTGTAGATCATCAAAAGCATATTGAGCTCCTTGGTAATGAAATTGCCGGATAAAAGCCATTTCACATCCTTTCTCAACATGCTCAGCGAGAAGGCTCACCGCACACCGAACGAAGATGTGACAGAGCAGTGTGTGCAATTGGCTGTAAAAGGGTACTGCTTCGCCCTCGTTGTGGCTTAGTTGGTTAAAGCTCCTGTCTAATAAACAGGAAATCCTGGGTTCAAATCCCAGCGGTGCCTTTCTTCCTGTCTTCTCGCACCGTTTATTGATATAGACAACATGCTTCTGCATTATGTTTAAAAGAAGTGTTCATTTCCTTTTTGGCACAGCTTATTTTTCAAGAAATCCACACATTGCGAAAGATAAAGTGCTCATCTTTCTTATCAATGCAAAAGAATTACTGCCAGCTGGCAAGAAAATGACAACGATTTGTTTTTACTTTAGCCAAAAATCTGTGAATGTAGAAAAAATACGACATGTGTTAGTTTCTATGCCACACTCAGGGTGTCCTTCAGTTAAACACAACGTTGGTAGATCAAAGGCACGCAGAGACACACTTCGAATTAATCCGATCTAAACATTACCTTCTCTAAATGTGATTGAGTTTCTTTCCACGTCCTTAGCCATCTTGATGTTTGCAGAGATTTTCAACTTTTGACACGAGTCAAACTACGAGTAAATAGTTGAGTACCTAAGTCAATATCACCGGGAATGTGAAAATAAATGTAAACATCAATATTTCTGCTGTCTCCTGAGAAACACAAGTATAGAGTCAAAACACAATAAATAATGCTAAAAAATTATTCAGTTACATCCCCTTTAAATATGTATTTCCTTAATATCAGTTCTCTTCCCTCCCCAGGACACTTGCAAATTCACTATAGCATATTAAAAGCTGTGTGTAAGTCTTACATGTGTTCTGTCACATCTGGGTGTTAAATTAATAGATGTGTTGTGTTATTTAATATGATTTGACTCCACGCTTGTGTTTCTCGGGAGACAGCAGAAATATTGGGGATTTGCGGCTACAGAAAATAATGTGAACTTTACAGGCTAAAGTAAGGTTACGTTAAAGAAACAAAAACTTATTGTCACCCTTTTTAACGTGATTTTTTAAGACATTTGTTCGGAATAGTATATCTTCTCGTGTCTTTGGCTGTTATCCTACAATAACGGTGGTGAAATAGCAGGAATGTGCGGAAAGAATCGGAGATTGAACAGAAGACTCATCCAGTCGATAGTAAGGTTGTGTAGGACCGCACACACTACGATGTCAGTGTTGAGTAGCGTGGTTTAAAAGCTTCTTCACGAACCAGGAAGGAGTAGAAACCTAAAGTCTTCTGATCCGTAATCAGACACGTTATCCAGTGTGCCATTGGCGTTTGCATCGCGTTCCCATACAGCACCACATTCAGTTCAGAGCCGCTACTATTCATGTGTTTTGTACGTGTGTCTAGTTACTACGTCTTTCATTATGTCTGGTTTAAAATAATGTATCTTTAAAACAGACAAAGAGTTTATGAGTCTCCCTGAAATTCACACACGAAGAATAAAAGATATCGCGTTTAAAAAGAATACAGAGATGCCGGCGATAGAAAACGGAGCGTCTTAAGTGCGCGCTATCACTGAACTAAACTCCCGATCGGTAAGTTTGTCGGCGGCTTTTTAATTGTGTTAGGAAGAGCAAACAGTCCACAGTGTACATTTTAAAGGTCTAAGCAAAACAGTCAGACGTGAGGATTATTCAGAACAGGAGCCTCTACTTCTTTGTATACTGAGCTTTCGGGTGAACATCAAAGTGAAAGACAAATTCGCGATTTTCACTTTTTGATTAAGGAACAAGAAAACACCATCCTTCGAGCTGGATTCAAACCAGGGACATAAGAAATGCCCACTGTTTTTGTTTACAGTCTTAAGATCTAGTAACTGAGCTATCGAGAGGTCGAACAGCAAATGCTTTGTCACACGTGTAGCCCAATGTAGTTTAGTGTTCCTCTTTATTTAAATCCCAGTTCGACATCAAAATACTCACTCCCATAGTCTCGTTCAGAAGAAGAAATGGACCAGGCTTCCACTGTATAAACGTCCAGAGTTCTTAACGTAAAACGTTTGAAGGGACATCAGTGCTGGCGGAAATTGACCCTTTTTCTAGTGGGATCAGGATCATATAAAACCATTCTTTTGGCTTGAGAAGAGGATCATGGAGACACTCAAAACATCCCTGTCTTTGCTTCTTTCAAGGACGAATGGAGTATTGAGCTGCAAGCATCGGTTCAAATCAAAACTCTCTGCTACTGCAGTTGCTTGTCTGAGAGTTTCTTCAAATCTTTCAACTGAACGTTGATATCAAGGGATATTGACGGTAATATCATACGGATTTTGGTTTTCTTTTGATCGAAAATTGTATTAAAATACAAGCCTCTTTCACATTTGTATAATACTTTCCCTTGCATCCTCAGATAAAAATTCTAAATACCACAAAGTTACAATATATGGAATAGCATTTATTTTAAAATGTATTTTAAAATTTGCATTTAATTAGAGCTATATTTAGAGCTTAGTAAAGATAACATTGCTAATATTGATGGAGTAGAAATGTAAGATGAATTGATAGCTTTTTCTGAGCTAAAAAGTCCTACAACGCCTCCTGTAACAGGTAAGGACTCATAGCAAGACATTGCTATTGCATTGCGCATTTTGCAGATACGACCAGTTTCTGCTTCTGGTGAGTGCATTTTTTCCAAACTGAAATTAACAAGAACATTTTCAAGATGCGCCATGTCCCTAAATCGTTCATCAGGACTACTATTAATATCAGGTGAAAGCAGTACAAAGCATAAATTTAACCTATTAAGAGACTATATCTGTCAGCTACTGCTGTAAGCCATGTTCAGCCAACGCTAGAAATATTACTGCTCTACTACAGTAGCTAAAGAAAGCAAGTCAGACTTAGAAACGGATCACAAGTCGAAGACCTAAACCGACGAGAATGGGATTCGAACCCACGCGTGCAGAGCACAATGGATTAGCAGTCCATCGCCTTAACCACTCGGCCACCTCGTCACGAAAGCTATCTACCCTTGGGCATGATTTTGGTCGGCGACCAGGCTCAGCGCACATCGACCTCAGATGTCTCAGAGCGGTGTGTCCAAGCGGCTGTATAAGAATAGGTAATAGGTTTATTCCATGCTGGAAAAAAGAAGAAAGAGACAACAACGTTTCGGCCGTGGAGCCTTCTTCAGGTGTGAGAGAGACAGGGCAGTAGGCAAAGGTAAAGTAGCGGGAGAACAAAGGTTTGAGGGTGGGTACCCACCTGTATAAGAATAGTGTTCTGCCGGCGCTGTGGTAAAGCTGGTGAAAGCACTTATTTCATAAAGAGGAGATCCTGGATCCGAATTCCAGCGGTACCTTTTTTCCTGTCTTGTTTTACAGAACATGTAATTTGGGACACTCAAAGAGGTCTTGATTTGGTTTAATGCGTTTATTCATTTCCTTTGCAGAACAACTTGCTTTTTTTAAAATCATATAGCTTGCGAAAGATGAAATGCGAGCGAATTTTTTTGTTCACCAAAAGTATGTAAATGAAAAAAAGCAAGGTGTAAGCATTTCTGTGGTGCAACCTGTTAGCGTGTTTGGCTATTAACTCCAAGGTGGGTTTTTTGATCCCACCCAGGGACGCACTTCTTCCTATAGTAAACATCATCGCCGCAAAAATTTAATTGTTCCGCAAAACCTGAACTATTTTGATATTTGCAGTAGTAAACAATTGAGTACCAGAGTCAACATTACCGGCAATTTCCAATAATTACGGACATTGGCAATTTCCAAGCAGTTAGTATTCACCCATGGAATTATAGGTTCCAGTGGGTGGCGGGAGAATTCACTTATGCTCCCGTTGCATCTTCAGCTAAAGTAATTTAAAATACATAGCAAAATTGTTTGAGAACTTGACAAGCAAAAACGACAGATCGCCGAAGTTGTATTTTAATATTTTCGTATATTTACTTTAATTTGAATATAAATGTTAACATAAACGCTGTTCAATATAATGTAATTTTGTTGTACTTTTAAAATATTTTAGCTGAGGATGCGAGGGGGGCTATTACACCTTGCCAAATATCTAAATAACTGTAAAATAGGCTGGCATTTTAATAAAACAGGCGATCAAAAGAAAGCTACAAATAGTACGGTATTATGCTCAATATCCCTCGATATTGAAGGTCAGATGAAGAACTTGAAGAAACTCTTAAAGAATCAACGGCAATAGCAGAGGATGTTGATTTTGAACCAACGTTTGCACCTCAATTATCCAGCAGTCTTTGCTTGACAGACTTCCTCAAGATATTCGGTGTTCTATACAGAAAATCGAAAATTAAAAGTGCTAATGTGCCAAGAGGGGTGGCCCGAGGCAAAGACTGCGGTAGAGGAAGAATAAGCTCCGCACGATAACGCGTGTCTAATACTCGGCCTCTGAAAGGCATCATATTCGTTGAACTGCCTCCCAGCTGTGACTCTTACACGAATTTCGCGGTACGTGTGTACGAGCTTATAATTCAGGAATATCAATGGTCAGACGTTTATGGTGGGTTTGTGTTTTGTATTATTTAGTGAATGGAAAAAAACATTTTCAAAAAAAGCTCGAATGAAATAATAAAAAAAGTTTATTTGCCTGTTTGTTGTAACAGCTGTGCCAAAAATATTCATCTACATCAGAATAGTACCTGAACGTGACTGGACCTTGTTGGATTTTAGGAAATTTATTTTTGCACATCTTCGCCTACGATCAGGAATACCTTCCTGTTTTCAGCGTATTTATTGTTTCTACCTGTGATCTCGGAAAGGAAGACCCACTACCTGTGAAATAGGTAAAACCGAAATATTCTGGGAATTTGCTGTGGTTTGAGAGGAGTGTATGAAGGTATTAAAGGAGAGAAGAGACGCGCATTCCGCAGGGGGAGCACAAAACCATGAACCCCGCCTGTGTCTTTTCTTATATAACCGCTGAGCCCGGACACAGCGTCTCCAGCCAGTGAAATACAGGATAAACCGCAAGGAAAACAATGTTTCTTTTAATAAGTCTTCTTCTGGTTTTCTATTTCGGTCTTTCACATTTGAATGCATACTTTGCAGTTAATCTTTCCTCGATTACAGGCAGCCCAAACAGTTCTTAAGGCAGACATCGAAGCCTATTTGACTTTCTGCTAATCACATAAGTGTTCAAGAAGTACTTCCCTGACCATCATGTGCCCCCAAGCCGGTTTCTCCGTTTTCCTCTTCCTGTCGTTGTCAGCAAGCACAAGAAGACAGGAAAAACGCAAGGCAGGGAAAAGACGGTAGCTGTCAGAAGTGGGATTTGAACCCACGCCTCTATTCAGAGACCAAAACACCCAAGCAATGGAAAAACATGAGCCCTTAAAACTGGCGCATCAGACCACTCGGCCATCCAGACAAGCTACAGAAGTTGGTGTGCTGGAAGCACAAGTCATTCACAAAACTGAGAAATGGTTTGCTGGAGAAGCGCCAAGTTGCCTGTTGTAGCCTAAACGGATCGAGGAAATCAAATTTTCGGATCGATTCAGAGTGTGCTTTACAGCCATTGTGTTATATTTTGATCTGCTAGGGTGCAGTCGTCTTCACAATCTGGATTATCTCATAAAGAGCGACGTCAGTGTAAAACAGCTATCATTTTTAAGAACAGACGTTGTATTGCATATTAATAATTGATTTATTTTCCTGATTACAATACAGTATACTTTCCTGATTGCAATGTATTGTGAAGCATAAAAGCCAGCTGCATCAATCTCTATTACGCGTCATTTATGAAGGCGTTTCAAATAGCAGCCAGTGCAGTACTTTTGGAGCATGTATTACATTGTAAATAGTCTTATTTAAATTCACACACTGTTATTTAGACAGCGCAAACCAGTCTGACCTCCTTCAACTTTCTGTGCTCGCTGAGTAGATCTTAAAGCAGCTGCAGCCAGAGTAGCCGTAATGGCAACACAGTGCTTGGAGTTCGGCTACTCTTATTTCTTCTGCAGAACCACCGGCATCGGAATATACTGATCCGCATAAGAAGCGCTTTCGGTTTCTGATCGTTTTTATTGAGCGCTGCTCTAAACTTGCTCGTACTTGTTTTTCCCATGAAAAAAGACATTTTTCTCATTACATGATTTCACTTTTTTTCTTTTCAACAAGTAGAAAGAAATAAAATATAATTCCGTATAAGAGACACAGGTTGGATGGTTGGTGGTCTAAGGCGTTGCGTTTAGGTTGCAGCTTTTCCTGGAGACTTTTGTTTAAACCCCACTTCTGACAACGTAGAAACGATAAAATCCCTAGGTAGAAAGCATCTCGCATTTCACGTGTTCAATGTTAATTGTCTCAGTGGTTGCCTCAGTGAATGATGGACCTTCTCTCTTGCAGGGTGACGGAAACTTCTTCAGAGAGGGAGTCTCTGGAGTTTACAGCCAGTGCAGTTTCTCCTGGAGACGTATGTTCAAATCACACTTCTGATGAAAAGCTTTTCTCGTTAGAGTAGAAACGATAGAAGCCTTAAGTGGGAAAAAAAATCACGGCACGGCTTTTCTTCATCAAGAGCCGAGACAACAGAAACAGACTTCAAACTGACATGAATTACTTCATGAGCGTTTATGACCGTCTTTAAAAAGCTGAGAGCAGGCGAAAACGTCATTGGAAATGAGGAAATGTCTGCTGACTGTAAACAGAGCTCACGCTCAGCTGCGAATAAGCGCTCCTCTTTAGTACAGTGCTGAGTGCCTACGTTTGCTGCGGGGGAGACCGGGGTACTTTTCTGTGACAGGGCGCTGGTTTAATTTTTTAACAACCTGACTCCACTTAAAAGTGTGTACTGTGTACTAACTTTCGAACTACTTAGTGCGGTAGAATATGGAGATCATCTCTAGCTCTGAGCTCAACTGCAACAAGAAGTCGTGCTGAACAAAGTCAGAGTCCAGCTGAACGTGTGCTCAGTGTGGTGCTCAGGACACGGGAGCATTGTTGTGGTTCTAATTAGCACGAACTGCAGGGGCTCTGAATCAGAACGTTTCAATTTATCTGTTCAGTAAATTAAAATGCAGGACACGTTAAAATCGGATTATGACTATATAACCGAATGTCCCTCACAGTTTAAAAGATACCAGTAAGGACACACAATTACTAATGCGATACTTATTGGAAATAGTCCCAAAACAAGCACGTATCGCAGCTGGTAGACCCCTGTAATAATTTTGCAGTGACAGAACACTTTGAAGATTTGCAATCTATTTAAATATGAATTTTCTAAATTTCAGTTCTCTTCACTCCCTGGCATAACTGAACTCTCACCTTCACATACTAAAGGCATTACATGCATTAGCTGTGATAATGCTTCTAAGAAGCACAGAATGACATTTAGTTTTGTTCCTCATTTCCCCCAAGAAAAAAAAAGGAGTCAATTTCCGCCTGGAATGATTGATGCCCCATCAAACATGTTTTAATATCCCCGGAAGTTTATACGGTAGAATCCTGGTTTGTGGCTTAAATTCAAGGTAAAAAAGACTAAGGAAACGAGTTGGAAACAATGTCGATCTGGGATTTTACTCATCTGGAACATTTCACTACATTGGGCAGTATGTGTCAGAGTGCAGCTCCTGGTATCCCTTCGATAGCTCAGTTGGTAGAGTAGGAAACTGTAATGGAAACACTTGGGAATCCTTAGGTCGTTGGTTTGACTCCAGCTTGAAGGAAGGTGCCTTTTGTGTATTTTAATCAAAGAGTTAAAATAGTGAATCTGTTTAATTCAGTCGTTGATCAAAAGCTCAATAAACGACGAAGCAGAGGCTCCTGTTCCAAATTCAGCTCCCATCTGATTGTCTTGTTTTGGCCAAGATCTGATCTATGAATTAAGGGACTTCTCTGTCTGCTTTGTAATTCAAAAATACATTTTGTAATGCAAATGTCAAGTTTTTTGTAGATATAAAGGTGTTCTCTGTTTTCAAAGGATAGCTACTTAATTGGCTTTATGATTTGGTATTGATTTTGTATCGTTGTATTATTAACTTTGTGCTTTCTGTGTTTTTATCATTCTCACTCCCTGTGCTGAAAACAGAATTATCTCTTCCCCGAACATCGTCTACAGATCACTTGTGTGCTTTTAACCTTCTCCCAGCTACAGGCGAGACTGAAGCTGGAGATGTGAAGGCACCCGCTGGTGCATCTTCTCCAAATTTCACAATTGCAACAGACTTCTCTTTTTTTTTTAAAAGTAGATATAGCCCTGAAAAAAGCATTAGCTTTATCAGTTTTTACATTAATCGATTTTGAAACAAATATTCTATTTTTATTGCAATTTACATAATAATAATTATTATTATTATTATCGCTTAAACTTATATAGCGCTTTTCTGGACACTCCACTCAAAGCGCTTTACAGGTAATGGGGAATCCCACTACCCCCACCAATGTGCAGCCCCACCTGGATGATGCAACAGCAGCCATACTGTGCCAAAATGCTCACCACACATCAACAATCAGTGGGGAGGAGAGCAGAGTAATGAAGCCAGTTCATAGATGGGGATTATTAGGAGGTCATGACTGGTAAGGGCCAATGGAAAATTGGGCCAGGATGCCGGGGTTACACCCCTACTCTTTCAAGAGACGACCTGGGATTTTTAAAGGCCAGAGAGAGTCAGGACCTCAGTTTTACTTCTCAGCCAATGGACGGCACCTGTTTACAGTTTAGTGTCCCCGTCATTATACTGGGGCATGAGGACCCACATGGACCGCAGGGTGAGCGCCCAGCGACAGAAACCAGATGGTACCGTGTGTCGGGCTCGGCTGCGAGCAGGACAATGACGTCACGGGGACAAAGTAGAAAAAATCAAAACAGTTCTGTAAAAGACCTGTGTCAGCTGTCGGTTAGCAGTCTGGACTCTAAATCCATCGATCTGATTTCAAATCTCTCTAACACCTGAGCTGCGGCTTCTTTTGAGTAGTTATTCAGGAGAACACTATGTTGATTGTATAGATGAAACGTTTAATATATTCAGGTGGGTAGCTACTTCAGCATGCATATCTGCAAAGAAACAAGTAATGTTTGTATATAAATGAATGTCTCTGACAACTTAATGTTAGTTTTTAATTTAGTTTTAGTTTTACGATGTAGGTCAGGCGTTGACATATACACAAACACACGAAATGTCTCACTCCTGATTCAGCTCATGCTTCATACGAGTGAAGTGATTCCTCCTGCTTCTCGTACAACCATATCAGAACAGAAGCCCGTGTCACCCAGCTCTGATTCAAGAGCGACTCACATCTTGACAGGGTGCCCCTTTGGTCAGAAAAAATAGTTGTCAGAAAATGTGAGAAAAGGAAAGTTATGTACAGTAAGCTTTCACACACAGCTCTCACACACAGCATTAGAGATTGGAATCTGATTGTAAAAAAAAAAACTGCCCGTCTCCCCGGCATTTAACGGTGCTGTTGCTTTTATTTTACATATTGTTAGCATTTTAATGAATTTTTAAAAGATTTATACACAAATCGCTAAATACGAAACGTAAAAAAACCAACTGTAAGCAATTGACCATTCATATTCCTGAATTTTAAATCCCTGTGTTTATCTGTGTCCAAGTGCCTGGTGCAGCTATTTTGAAAGCATACCTCAAGGAGGGCTTTACACGCAGTCTGGGGTATTTTCTCCTTTTACATTTTTGTGATTTTATATCGAACCTGGTATACTCCCAAAAGTGCACAGTAGCTTGTACTGTGTGCCCTGTTTGCCTTTGTAAGCGTTTGTTTAAAAAATAACTTCACAATACGATAAAAACAGAGAAAGCACAAACTTAATAATATAACGATTCAAAATCAAAACCAAATCATAAAGTCAATTAAGTACCTAACTTTTGAAAACAGACAACACATTATCTATAAAAAACTTGACATTTGTATCTATTTTTGAATTACAAAGCAGACAGAGCAGTCCCTGAACTTAAAGACCAGATTTGTTAAAATCCCTTGTACCAATTTAGATTGATCTTGATCAGAACACGACCATCAGACGTGAGGGGAATTCGGAACAGGAGCCTCTGCTTCGTCATTTATTGAGCTTCTGATCAACGTCTGAGTGAAAGTTATTTATTGTCTTTGATTAAAGTACGCAAAAGGCACCTGCGTACACCTTTTAGCTCATAAATTCATCGTACATTTATATCCCATCAATATAAACAATGTTATCTTTACCTAGCACTAAATGTAGCTCTAAATAAATGCAAATTTTAAAAAACATTTAAAAATAATTGCTATTCCATATATTGTAACTTTGTGGTATTTAGAATTTTTATCTGAGGATGCAGGGGAAAGTATTATACAACTGTGAAAGAGGCTCGAATTTTAATACAATTTCGATCAAAAGAAAACCAAAATCCGTAAGATTTTACCGTCAATATCCCTCGATATTGACGTTCAGTTGAAAGATTTGAAGAAACTCTCAAAGAAGCAACTGCAGTTGGAGAGATTGGATTTGAACCGATGTTCGCAGCTCAATAATCCATTCGTCCTCGAAAGAAGCAAAGGTTAGTATGTTTTGAGTGTCACCATGATCCTCTTCTCAATCCAAACGAAAGGTTTTATGTGATCCTGATCCCACTAGAAAAAGAGTTAATTTCCTGCTGCACTGATATCCCTTCAAATGTTTTATAAGAACTCTGGAAGTTTATACAGTAGAAGCCTGGTCCATTTCTTCTACTAAACGAGACTATGGGAGTGAGTATTTTGATGTCGAACTGGGATTTAAATAAAGAGGAACACTACACTACACTACACTTGGGCTACGCGTGTGACAAAACGTTTATTTTCTGACCCCTCGATAGCTCAGTTGCTAGCTCTTAAGACTGTAGAAAAAGCAGCGAGTATTTCTTATGTCCCAGGTCTGAATCCAGTTTGAAGGATGGTGTTTTCTTGTTCCTTATTCAAAAAGGGAAAATTGCGAATTTGTCTTTCACTTTGACATTCACCCGAAAACTCAGTATACAAAGAAGTAGAGGCTCCTGTTCTGAATAATCCTCACGTCTGATTGTTTTGCTTAGACCTTTAAAATGTACACTGTGGACTGTTTGCTCTTCCTAACACAATTAAAAAGCCGCCGACAAACTTACCGATCGGGAGTTTAGTTCAGTGATAGCGCGCACTTAAGACGCTCCGTTTTCTATCGCCGGCATCTCTGTATTCTTTTTAAACGCGATATCTTTTATTCTTCGTGTGTGAATTTCAGGGAGACTCATAAACCCTTTGTCTGTTTTAAAGATACATTATTTTAAACCAGACGTAATGAAAGACGTAGTAATAAGATACACGTACAAAACACATGAATAGTAGCGGCTCTGAACTGAATGTGGTGCTGTATGGGAACGCGATGCAAACGCCAATGGCACAATGGATAACGTGTCTGATTACAGATCAGAAGACTTTAGGTTTCTACTCCTTTCTGGTTCGTGAAGAAGATTTAAACCACACTACTCAACACTGACATCGACGTGTGTGAGGTCCTACACAACCTTACTATCGACTAGATGAGTCTTCTGTTCTATCTCCGATTCTTTCTGCACATTCCTGCTATTTCACCACCGTTATTGTAGGACAACAGCCACAGACACGAGAAGATATACTATTCCGAACAAATGTCTTAAATAATCAAGTTGAAAAGGGTGACAATAAGTTTTTGTTTCTTTAACGTAACCTTACTTTTGCCTGTAAAGTTCACATTATTTTCTGTAGCCGCAAATCCTCAATATTTCTGCTGTCTCCCGAGAAACACAAGCGTGGAGTCAGATCATATTACAGTACACAGCTGATAGTAATTTAAGTAGGGAGCTGCGTCACATAAAATTGCAGTAAAGCGCTTTAAATATGACTCTGAAGTACTGGGAAAGATGATTATTTTGAGCGTGCCTCCCAGGGTCTGCTACGAGGCTGAAGTTGGCTTCTTATTCGCCAGCTTCTTCGCGTTTTTCGTTCCACCTTAAATGCTGCTGCTGTGATGTTATGTCGCCTTTCGCCTGTAGATGGCTCTCTTCGATCAGTACTAATACGGCTGGAATACTGCAGACATCCTCAGTGAAAGGAAATATCCAAATAAATAGCGACTGTTCAAATCATATTTTTGTATGCAATATATTTCAGAAAATCGCAAACCAATTTTGAAAACTCACCATAACACGGACTTACACTGGGAAAAGGTGATTGTACTTTCTGCTTATTGCTACGGCCTTCCCCCCCAATTATGAAAATGTCTCACAGTTCTGACACCGACGTGTGAAAGACAATGTAACAGACTATCAAAATCCTGAAGTACAAAACATTTTAATGCACCAGTTTTTTTAAATATGACCCTCTGATCTTGGCATGTCAGAATACATTGGGAAAAAGTATGGCACGAATTGCACGAATTGCAATGGCACACATTGTTGAGAATATCACTGACCTTGCCGATATTTGCAGGGGATACGAATATTTTGTACATGTTGAACTACAACACGTAAAAATTGAGCTCCTTAGTCAATATCACCGGGAATGTCCAATAATGACGAACGTCAGTAGCTCCAAGGAAACTTAGAATCGCACATGGAGTTTTATCTTTGAATGGAGGGTGGGAGAATTCATTTATACTCTCGTTGCTCATTAGCTAAATTATTTTAAAAATATGAAACAGATTTGTTCGAGAAACTTGTAATCGCCTTAAAGAGAATCTTCTTGAAGATGTGCACCAGCTAGCTCTCCACTGTCAATTGACAGGACTTTAGAAGAAACTGTTCTCATACAACCAACATACAAATTACACATCTTAAGTCACATGAAGAGAAATCCTTGTACTAAATAACATAAAACTGTCGCTGTAAATTATCACCAAGCTGTTTTATGTGTCTGACCACCTCTTTCCTACTTTGCAGAGAGCACAATTCTTTCTGTTTCTTCATCGCTATTTTACTGTCTCTTTCCCCCACGTGGAGATGGATCCACAGCAGAAACTTTTGGTCCGTTCCTGTTACTCTGTCCGATTGAAAGAGCTGTATTAAAGGCTCTCCCATCTCTGCAGGAAAGTTATTGCTGCTCTCAACACAATATACTGCAGCCAAATGTGATAGCGATACTGTCACTGCCTGTGGGCCACGTGTTCCTGTTGTCAGCCTATTATGTCATGTCCATCCACACCCAGAAACATTACTGCTGTAGCACAAGAGTTATACAGGCGCAGTCAATAGAGCATGAATCTCTTAATCTCAGAACTGTGGGTTCAGCCCCCACATTGGGTCCCTCTGTGTCAATTTGATCCCCCCAATCCTCCTAGCAGGACCTGATGGCGTAACAGTGATACCCAGTGCCTTATATGACCTTTACGTAATTCAGCTTTCTTTCCACTTGATTCAGATTTTGATCTGAAATCATCGGCCAAACAAGAGTTTGTCTAAATCGAGGGAGATCTGCTCACAAGCAAGTATTAAACACTTCAGCATTTACTGTTCGAATACCACATTTTGTCAAAACACTGCCGCTTCTTTAGCTAATAAGTAATGGTTTTTGAGCACGCATTGTATTGTTAATGCTTATATTAAAAAAGCATAAATTCACATAATGGAATTTGGACTGAACAAAGTAGTCCAGCCCCTTTACAACATTACATACCCACTGATTAAAGCTTAAAACTACAGCAGCAGGAGTAACAATAATGGCAACAACATGTTTGGAGTTCGGCATTTCATTTATTCTGCGGAAACATCGTATCGGAATGAACTGCCCGAGATAAAAGAGTAATTGCGGCTTCAGATCGTTTTTACAGAGCATTGCGTTGTTCTGTTCATGCTGACTACACGCTTTAAATTTGTCGTTTACTGCAAGAGTTGTTTTTTCTGAAATTCCTCGCATTTGAGCCAGCACTAAAATATTTCATTCCCGTCGCTGAATACATCGTGGAAACGGTATTTGCAACAGAATGCTGTCACACATGAAACCTTTTTGTTATTCGGTTCTGAAGTTTGAAAATGAAAATAAAACGGGGATCACTTCATAGACTTGAAAGAAGTCCAAGCAGCATAAAAACCCGCGAATTCTCACAAAGGCTGCACCTTTCTTCTGCTGCTTTTATAAATCAGCCTTAAACATTTGAATGCATACCTTACTGCTGCTAATCACATTCACGTGTTTACGAAGCTTTTTTCTGTCCGTTATGTTTTTGCTAAGTAGTTTCTCCGTTTTCCTCGTACTGTGATTGTCAGCGAGCACAACAAGACTGAAACAGTGTAAAGGCAGGTAAAAAAGACAGGGTAAAACGCCTGACTGTCGGGAGTGGGATTTGAACCCGTGCCTCTATTTGGAGAGCGAAACACAAAGCTTAAAAGACACGAATCTGTGAATTTGCTGTTTTAAAACGCTCGACTATCCTGAAGAAATGGGTGCTGATTGCACCAGTTGCATCCGATTTTCCGTAACTTTAGGACGATTGATACGACTGGACGAACAAAATTTGTGGCGTTTAGCATGACATGGAAAACGGTACCGGAGCATTCGGGTCCGGACTACCAGACTCAGAAACAGTTTTTACCCCCGCACTATCAAACTATTAAACTCCTAGCCTCTCTCACTCTCACCTATGATCTGAACCTCACAGTGCCTTCTTTCTTACCAAAAACCCAAACACACATTGAAAATCTACCTCTACCATACATGTCAAAAGCTCACTCCCCATAATTTCTATCCCTTTATTTCATTCTTTTGATGCATGTTTTTGCACATAACCTGTTACCTTTTTGTTGTTTTGCACACTGCCTGTTGTTGTTTTTTGCACATCGGCTGTTGTCTCTGTCTTTCTTTTGTAATACAATTGTATTGTTGTTGTGTTGTTGTGTTTTTTTCTTTGTACTACTTATGTCCGAGAGCTAGCTAAATAGCATTTCGTTATACCATATACCTGTGTATAAGTATAATGACAATAAACTTGAACTTGAACTTGACATAGTCTTGCAGGCAGTATATACGCATGCTGACGCAGCTACCCACCTGAACTATTATTTTATCGTTTACTCGTTTAAAAAAACACGGTCTTCTCGTTCCTAAGTCAGATTTTTAGTGCTTTCGAACGTTACTTCCAACCTGGACTGACAGCTCACCCGATCTGTTTGTGATCAGACCATGGAGTGGGGGGCTGTACCAAGCGCACGTTCCTTCCCAATGCTGAGGTGATCATTCGGAAGATGGGTGTGAAGAGAAACAAGCTTTGTCGACTAAAAAACAAGGCAGGATATGCAAGAATACTAATCACTGGCGACAGTTACGCTCTCTTACTATTCAGACTCCTACATTGCGAGTTTTTTGAAGACTTTGAAACTAAAGGAAAGCAGTGACAAATGAAACAGGCACAGGTGGGGTTTGAACCCACGCTTTTCGGTTTACGAGACCGACGCCTTACCACTTGGCCACCGCGCCTTCAAACAACATAGGAATAATGTTGTTCAAATTATTTTTTTTCTGAATCTGGTTTACATCGCCTGGAGGCAGCAACAACAATAAAAGGGATACTTAACAAGGAGATACGCTGTAGCAGTGCGACTCCAACAGATGCTCCTGAAGAGACTGGAGGTTTAAGCCAGCTCCTTAGAGCGCTTGGCCGCGTTACTCTCAACAGCGGCTCTTCAGCTCTTGTTGTTTGACCTAGTGGTTTTATAACGCGTGGAAACGACCGCAACTTCTTTTTCTGAGATGCTTTCTCTCACGTGGTGAAATCTCGACCTCTTTGGCATCTCTGGCTATAGTTCTTCAGTAGAGCAGGCTTTCACACCTCTGCTTATAGTACCCTTGAAGTCATTTTATTTTTACAGGAAGACGCATTCCCTAACGATCTCTCCTGTTTTAGAAATGCTTCATAAGGCGTGTTTGATTCAACGGACAAACAGTATACTAATTGTACAATGCAGATCTATGGGGCATTCGTACTGGATTTGACTGGGATTCTGAAATACTTCTTGCAAAGGTATTCAGACTTTCTTGAACCTAGAATAAAAACACAGACCTGAAACTCCTTAGCTTCCAATCTCTGATGTTGCTCTCCTTAAACTCGGACGTGATGTTCTGCAGACGTGTGCATAATGTCCTGTTTTCTTACAGTGTAGACATTTTGCTGTTCACGCTCCGCATTCATCTGCTTTGTGCGTTGTCAACATGTAATGTCAGCCGTCCCCTGTTCTTCTATATCTCTAGCATGACTGCGTCCTGCTGCTCGGCTTTTGTTTGTAAAGTTTGAGCGAGCACCCCGTTCAGTGTCACTTTGTCACTGTGGTCAGAAAGCATTCTTGATTCTGCTTGAGCTGCTTCATGAATTCTAGCGACTTTAAGAGCTCTTTCTAAAGTCAGCCCTTCCTCCTGCAGCTCCGAGGTTCAGTAGAAGCGGTGGAAAAAGATGGGCATAAGCAAAGCTTCTCGGCGCGGCTGCCATACCCAGTGGGCATTGATTCGTCGAATATACGTATATTTACGGCGAAAATACGGCTATACGTATATATACGTCGCCTCGACGTATAATCAACGTCGAATTGCAACCGTAAAATCGACGACATGAATAAACGCATATATAACGTCGAAAACACATCTAACACAGTGCCTGAGGCTTTTTACTGTATGTATCGTGTGTGCCGCAACTAAGAGTATACGGAACTCTGCACAGTGTACGAAGTAAATTATTTTCGCAGTAATTAATTTATTATATTTACTATATTTATTATACACGTGTAAATTAATTACTGCGACACGATACATACAGTAAAAAGCCTCAGGCACTGTGTTAGATGTGTTTTCGACGTTATATATGCGTTTATTCATGTCGTCGATTTTACAGTTGCAATTCGACGTTGATTATACGTCGAGGCGACGTATATATACGTATAGCCGTATTTTCGCCGTAAATATACGTATATTCGACGAATCAATGCCCACAGCTTGGCATACAAGGGTTTTGCTGAGGGGGTCTTGCCACCTGCCCGAAAAAAAACAGTAAAATGTTTGAGTGCCTATAGAGTTTCTATTTTTATTTTCTTGAGAAAAGTTGATACCATTTCCTGGACACCCCGTCCCCCATCAGAGCTGGTGCCCAGGGAAAAATCTGTAGGGGGGCGTCTGAAATTCTGAGGGGGGGTGATATTTCGGTTGAAACGGAGCTGTACGGTGCAGCTACCCAAATGAAATCTCGTAGCTATGCCATTGGTTAGTGCTTCATGATAGAAGATAACGACTAGCAATCTGGTATTTGCGATGAAGTTCAGTTTCACATTTTTCGTCACTCTCACGGTTTGTATTGCCTGGAGCGAAAAGTACCATAAGCGTTCATTTTTGCAGCTACATGGACGTTCTGAATCGTTAAGAAAAAAATGTTGTAAAACCAACAGAAAGCACAGACTGCTATAACTAGTCCTAGTTATATAACGATTTTAAGTATAATGATAAACTACTGCAAGGAATCGGTCCACATGAGCAAACAGGATCGTGATGTTGACACTCAATAACAACACTGATATGTGCAGTTCCTGGACGGATAGCCCTCCTGCCCATCAAACAGACTGAGTGACTGTTCGTGTCATTTAGTGTCGTCTGACCATTGACAAAGTACAACTATTTTTTTAGGACGCAAATTAAGTTAGGTAAATCTTTTTGCCCAAAACTGAAGGGGCGACATTCCTCCCTCCCCCCGTGACGCCAGGCCTGTTCCCAATCCTATTCCATAATGTCATTATATATAATACCATACAACAGTGACCGATCCTTACTAACTGCATGCGTTAAAATTGCACATCAGCTCATAGCAGGGGGCACATAGCCGCGATGTAGTATCAATGTTAAATTTCAACCATAATATCGACAACATTAATAAACGCATACGTTGAGAAAATATCGAACCCAGCATATTTTCCGGTTATATACCACAATGCATTGCTAATATTCGTTGGTCACCATTTTGGACACGTTTTTCAAACGTAGAAGTATATCCGCAAATATCTCAGCAATCCTCTTTTGACGAGTAAGTATGAACAATAATAATAGTATCTGAATACATACAGATCTTTCTTAATATTATTTTGATTAAAATAGTACGTGAATAAGCAAAAAATGGCACATAAAAATAGTGTGAATGGGGAAGATGACACAAAATCGTTTTGCCGTTTCTCTATTCTTATTCTATGTTGTACTTTCAAACTTTGGGTACTCTTTAATTAGGACAGACTTTATTGCTCAACTGCTATGATGCAAGCCAAATTTTATACATTTATTTCAGCTTTGAGCTTAGTAAACCGTTCATTTTTTAGATTATACTAAAGAAGATATTAATCATCATTTATTTGGGAAGTAATATTATATAATTTTCTCCTAGCTGCGGTGCTGAAGTCCCACCCTACATCGACAGAAAAAGAAATAAAGGAGCACGCAATGTGTTACTTGAAAAATGCATATGCAAGGCAGGGGGCCAGGAGATCTGGACACTGAAAATAATAGGTTTTTGGTTCTAACTGTTAGGACAATTAGACAGGGTTTGCAAATACATTGCAAATATTTGTAATATTTGCATTGCATTGTAATATTTTTTTTCTTGGAAATATAGAAGTTGTACATTTTAAAATGTATATTTGAATCAAAATGTGGTTTTGAGTTAGTGTGTTAATGTAATTAGTTTGTGTTTGTCATTACTATACTGTATATTGCCATGTTACCAGAATTTGTAGCTGAAGTTTAAGACTAGTTGTGTTTTTTATGATTATTGCCCATATGTTGATTGTTGATTGATTGTATACAATGTATAATTTGAAATACATATGTTTCAGGTGTGAATGTGTATTTTCAGAATACATTTCTAAACCTAATCATTGGCTTGGTTTACTAGTTTCTACACCTATAAAACCTATCTTTGATGTATAATAGACCTCTACCTATATACGTATAATAGACCTCTAATGTTATCCGTATAATAGACCTCTTACCATATACGTATAATAGACGTCTAAAGTTATCCGTATAATAGACCTCTAACCATATACGTATAATAGACGTCTAAAGTTATCCGTATAATAGACCTCTAACCATATACGTATAATAGTCCTCTAAAGTTATCCGGAACTCCAACCATATATGTATAATAGTCCTCTAAATTTATCCGTATAATAGAACTCCAACCATTTATGTATAATGAACGTCTAAACATAGACGTATAATTGACGTATAACTTTAGACGTATCTTAGAATTTCATTCTAGACGAATTGCAGACCACATTTAGACGTCTAAGGTATGCGTTTAATAGACGTATATTATACGTCTTTTGCCCACTGGGAAGGTTGTGTAGGACCGCACACACTACGATGTCAGTGTTGAATAGCGTGGTTTAAAAGCTTTTTCACTAACCAGTAAGGAGTAGAAACCTAAAGTCTTCTGATCCGTAATCAGACACGTTATCCATTGTGCCATTGGCGTTTGTATTGCATTCCCATCCAGCACCACATTGAGTTCAGAGCCGCTACTATTCATGTGTTTTGTACATGTGTCTAGTTACTACGTCTTTCATTATGTCTGGTTTAAAATAATGTATCTTTAAAACAGACAAAGGGTTTATGAGTCTCCCTGAAATTCACACACGAAGAATAAAAGATATCGCGTTGAAAGAGAATACAAAAATGCCGGCGATAGAAAACGGAGCGTCTTAAGTGCGCGCTATCACTGAACTAAGCTCCCGATCGGTAAGTTTGTCGGCGGGTTTTTAATTGTGTTAGGAAGCGCAAACAGTCAACAGTGTACATTTTAAAGGTCTAAGCAAAACAATCAGACTTGAGGATTATTCAGAACAGGAGCCTCTACTTCTTTGTATACTGAGCTTTCGGGTGAACATCAAAGTGAAAGAGAAATTCGCAATTTTCCCTTTTTGATTAAGGAACAAGAAAACACCATCCTTTGAATTGGATTCAAACCAGGGACATAAGAAATACTCGCTGCTTTTTCAACAATCTTAAGAGCTAGCAAGTGAGCTATCGAGAGGTCAGAAAATAAACGTTTTGTCACACGCGTTGCCCAATGTAGTGTAGTGTTCCTCTTTATTTAAATCCCAGTTCGACATCAAAATACCCACTCCCATAGTCTCGTTTAGTAGAAGAAATGGACCAGGCTTCTACTCTATAAACGTCCAGAGTTCTTATAAAACATTTAAAGGGATATCAGTGCTGGCGGAAATTGACTCTTTTTCTAGTGGGATCAGGATCACATAAAACCTTTCGTTTGGATTGAGAAGAGGATCATGTTGACACTCAAAACATACTAACCTTTGCTTCTTTCGAGGACGAATGGATTATTGAGCTGCGAACATCAGTTCAAATCAAATCTCTCCAACTGCAGTTGCTTCTTTGAGAGTTTCTTCAAATCTTTCAACTGAACGTCAATATCGAGGGATATTGATGGTAATATCATACGGATTTTGGTTTTCTTTTGATCGAAAATTGTATTAAAATACAAGCCTCTTTCACATTTGTATAATACTTTCCGTTGCATCCTCAGATAAAAATTCTAAATACCACAAAGTTACAATATATGGAATAGCATTTATTTTAAAATGTATTTTAAAATTTGCATTTATTTAGAGCTATATTTAGAGCTTAGTAAAGATAACATTGCTAATATTGATGGAGTAGAAATGTAAGATGAATTGATAGCTTTTTCTGAGCTAAAAAAGTCCTACAACGCCTCCTGTAACAGGTAAGGACTCATAGCAAGACAGTGCTATTGCATTGCGCATTTTGCAGATACGACCAGTTTCTGCTTCTGGTGAGTGCATTTTTTCCAAACTGAAATTAACAAGAACATTTTCAAGATGCGCCATGTCCCTAAATCGTTCATCAGGACTACTATTAATGTCAGGTGAAAGCAGTACAAAGCATAAATTTAACCTATTAAGAGACTATATCTGTCAGCTACTGCTGTAAGCCATATTCAGCCAACGCTAGAAATATTACTACTCTACTACAGTAAATAAAGATAGCAAGTCCAACTTAGAAACGGATCACAAGTCGAAGACATAAACCGACAAGGGTGGGATTCGAACCCACGCGTGCAAAGCACAATGGATTAGCAGTCCATCGCCTTAACCACTCGGCCACCTCGTCTCGCAAGCCACTTCCCCTTGGGCATGATTTTGCTCGGCGACCAGGCTCAGCGCACATCGACCTCAGATGTCTCAGAGCGGTGTGTCCAAGCGGCTGTATAAGAATAGGTAATAGGTTTATTCCATGCTGAAAAAAAGAAGAAAGAGAACACAATGTTTCGGCCGTGGAGTCTTCTTCATGTGTGAGAGAGACAGGACAGTAGGCAAAGGTAAAGTAGCGGGAGAACAAAGGTTTGAGGGTGGGTACCCACCTGTATAAGAATAGTGTTCTGCCGGTGCTGTGGTAAAGCTGGTTAAAACACCTGTTTCATAAAGAGGAGATCCTGGATCCGAATGCCAGCGGTACCTTTTTTTCCTGTCTTGTTTTACAGAACATGTAATTTGGGACACTCAAAGAGGTCTTGATTTGGTTTTATGCGTTTATTAATTTCCTTTGCAGAACAACTTGTTTTTTTTAAATCATATAGCTTGCGAAAGATGAAATGCAAGCAAATTTTTTTGTTCACCAAAAGTATGTACAAGTATGTTGATTGTTGATTGATTGTATACAATGTATAATTTGAAATACATATTTTTCAGGTGTGAATGTGTATTTTCAGAATAAATTTCTAAACCAAATCATTGGGTTGATTTACTAGTTTCTACACCTGTAAAACCTATCTTTGATGTATAATAGACCTCTAAAGTTATCCGTATAATAGACCTCTAAAGTTATCCGGAACGTATTCTAATAGACGTATATTAGAATTTCATTCTAGACGAATTGCGGACCACATTTAGACGTTTAAGGTATGCGTTTAATAGACGTATATTATACGTCTTTTGCCCACTGGGTACAACGAAAAAAACACAACAACAATACAATTGTATAACAAAAGAAAGACAGAGACAACAGCCGATGTGCAAAAAACAACAATAGGCAGTGTGCAAAATAACAAAAAGGTAACAGGTTATGTGCAAAAACATGCATCAAAAGAATGAAATAAAGGGATAGAAATGATGGGGAGTGAGCTTTTGACATGTATGGTAGAGGCAGATTTTCAATGTGTGTTTGGGTTTTTGGTAAGAAAGAAGGCACTGTGAGGTTCAGATCATAGGTGAGAGGTGAGGAGAGAGTGAGAGAGGCTGGGAGTTTGATAGTGCGGGGGTAAAAACTGTTTCTGAGTCTGGTAGTCCGGACCCGAATGCTCCGGTACCGTTTTCCATGTCATGCTAAACGCCACAAATTGTGTTAGTCCAGTAGTATCAATCGTCCTAAAGTTACGGAAAATCGAATGCGACTGGTGTAATCAGCACACATTTTTTCAGAATAGTCGAGCTGTTTAAAACAGCAAATTCACAGCTTCGTGTCTTTTAAGCTTTGTGTTTCACTCTCCAAATAGAGGCACGGGTTCAAATCCCACTCCCGACAATCAGGCGTTTTACCCTCTTTGTGAGTTCGAGCCTCACCTGGAGCAGTATAGCCTGTCTTTAGCTACTGAAAGCAACTGTCGAGTTTAGATACTCTTAGGTATTTGACGGAGATAAATTAACATCAAACGAACAAGGAAAGGTAAAGGTTTATTTCGAGTCACAATCAAAGAAGGCTCCACAGCTGAAACATTGTGTTTCCTTCTCTTTTCAGCATGGAATAAACCTACAGTACCTTATCAGGATGGCCGAGTGGTCTAAGGCGCCAGACTCAAGGACTCCTATCTTTTCATCGCTTGGGTGTTCTGGGGTGAGTTTCCCGAAAACGATGAATCTTAGAGACGAACGAGCAACTTTACGATGTACGTAGGTAACATACAAGCTACTTTTTCGTGGGTTTCCCAAAACCCCTCTTAATCGATCATTTAACGAGCGAGTATAAAGTACTTCTTTGTTAACCCCGCCCCTGAAGTCGCTCAGCAAAAAGCATCACAAGTCGATTGACAAACAATTGATTGACAATACTTTCATTATATGGTGTAATAAAATAAATGACTGACATGCTGTAAAAGAAAACCAAGTTTAACTGTGTGAACAGTGTATGCGTCCTGCACGACGTCTTTGATTTAAAGCAATATTTTTTGTCACGCTGCCATCGTTAGGAATCACAGTGTTTCAAGAGAAAATACTGTTGTTATTTAAAGTTGTTGGGTGTGTTGGAACTCCTTTTTAATTGGTCTTATTAACATGACATCTGGAAAAATTAACTACTAAGCTTGGCACGTGTCACTCAACAAATACAGGACCTATAATCAAATTTAAAAACAAGTAGGTCTAAGCTTTACCGTCAACAATCAAGACAGAACATAAAACGGCATTCGAACTTAAAATATTGTATGGACCGCGGGTTTCGGTACGGAATGGAACAGGCGTAGGACTCAGGGAATGGGGTTGAACAACACATTTAATAACTCGAATCGGGAAAGGTACACACACAGGGACAGGGGTTACAGCGCTGCACCTACACTAACATACATACACACGAAGGGAAGAGACTGTATCTCAGCCTCCGTCCCACTATATACAGTCCGGTAGTCCCCAGGTGCTGTTCTCAGAACGCCCTGCGTGGCGCTACATTGTAATACATGTTACATGTTTCACGTTCTTTATGGAATTTAAATACAATTTAAACCCCACCCCAAAAGTACTAAAAGAGGGAGTATTATTAAAACATTTGACTTATGAATATGAAATTTACCCAAGATGACTAATAAATTCATAACTGTATAAATAAATGTTCTTTTTTCGAATTTCCTCTTACATAGTACAACAAAATATCAAAATCCTTAATATAAAATCTTAGTATTCTATATTTCCAGAGAATTCCCATGATGTGAATTGAATGTGCTCTGTCTGGCGATCTCTGTCGCTAAGGTTGGCGCAAGAGGTAGCCAGTTTAAGAAGCACTTAGTGATTAACGAGTGGGTCGGGGAGCACGTAGATTACGAAGGATTATAACGTTCTACTTTAGTTACGATAGGTTTTAGGAAACACTCGTAAATCAACGATCGATCTTAAGAGCGAGTTTACGATGTTCTTAGCGCTACGATGCTTTCGGTAAACTCACCCCCTGGTCTCTGAATAGAAGCGTGGGTTCAAATCTCACTCTTGACAGCCGCTCCCTTTTCCCTCTCTTGCATTTGTCCCGTCTTCTTGTGCTCGCTAACAACGACAGGAAGAGGAAAACGGAGAAACCGATTTGTGGGCACCCGATGTGCAGGGAAATGCTTCGTGAACACTTACACGTTATTAGCAGAAAATCAAATGGGGTTCGATTTCTGCCTTAAAAACTGTTTGGGGTGCCTGTAATCGAGTAAAGATTTACGGCAAGGTATGCATTTAAAGGAGAAAGACCGAAATATAAATCCAGAAGAAGATTTCTTAAAACATATTGCTGTCCGTGCGGTTTCTCCTGTATTTAATTAATTGTGGCATTGTGAAATCAACCTGTAGCCCTACGGAATGCAGAGTGACAACGACAGGAGCAGAGAGGATTATATCAGAGCTCGAACAGAGAGTTCGAAAATATAGGCAGATCGAGTTATAGAACATTTGATTTAAACTTTCCTATCTGCTCGGCCTTACTGAAGTATTTGTAGCTGTATTTCATCTTCTGTCTATTTCTATACTTTACAGTAGATAGTGTTTAGCCAGAGAAGAGAGATACAAGCGCTATACCCCCACAGCAGCCGCCGATTCCGATAACCTTAACTAAAGCAGGAAGATCAGTTTCTGCTCGAGACAGTCGTTTTCTGAACTGTAAATCTCCAACACGGGCTGGAAACGCTGTGTGTCCGGACTCAGTGGTTATATAAGAAAAGACTCAGCGAGCTGCAGGCGCGGCTCATTGCTCTGCGCTCCCCGTGCTGAATGCGCGTGTCCTCCCTCATTCATTACCTTCATACTGTAACGCTTACGGCCGACAGGTACTGTGTAAGAGCCGGCGTACCAGAGCAGGTGACGTCACCGCCCTTCCCTGTGATAGCAGGACTACAGCTACTGGGCTGTGTAGAGATCTCTCTTTAGCTCACGGGGCTAGGTCGCTGCAGAGAGACGCGGAAGTCCCGGGTTCGAGCCACCTATACTTTGGGCCGACCAGATGCGGCAAGGGCGCCCGCCTGAGCCCCCGTAGCGTTACATTGGTGTCAGCAGCGGGGTGGGATAGCCCTTCGCCGGGGACGGCGATTTAAGCGGGGGAGAGTGTAACGCTTACGGCCGTCAGGTACTGTGTAAGAGCCGGCGTACCAGAGCAGGTGACGTCACCGCCCTTCCCTGTGATAGCAGGACTACAGCTACTGGGCTGTGTAGAGATCTCTCTTTAGCTCACGGGGCTAGGTCGCTGCAGAGAGACGCGGAAGTCCCGGGTTCGAGCCACCTATACTTTGGGCCGACCAGATGCGGCAAGGGCGCCCGCCTGAGCCCCCGTTGCGTTACAATACACTCCTCTCAAACCACAGCAAACTCCCGGAATATTTCGGTGAACACATACTTTATTTCCGAGATCACAGGCAGAAACAATAAACACGATGAAAACAGGAAGGTATTATGATCGTAGGGGGAAATGCACACAAATAAATTTCCTAATATCCAATAAAATCTAGTCACGTTCTGATGCTATTCTGATTTATCTGAATAGTTTTGGCAGAGTTGTTACAGCAAAGAGACACATAAACTTTTTTTTATTTCATTCGAGCTGTAGTTTTGATTCAATTTGGAAAAACTGCACTCACCAGAAGCTGAAATGGGTCGTGTTTACATAATGCATAATGTAATAGCAACGTTTGGAGTTTAATCTTGCTACGAGTCCTTTCCTGTTATAGGAGGCGTTTTAGGACTTTTTTAGCTCAGATAAAGCTATCAATTCATCTTACATTTCTACTACATCAGTATTAGCAACGTTATCTTTACCTAGCACTAAATGTAGCTTTAAATAAGAGTACATTTTAAAACATATGTAAAAATAAATGCTATTCCATATATTGTAACTTTGTGGTATTTAGAATGTTTATCTGAGGATGCAAGGGAAAGTATTATACCTTGCGAAACATCCAAGACAAAGGTAAAAGAGGCTCATATTTTAATAAAATTTTCGATCAAAAGAAAACCACAATCTGTATTATATCATCGTCAATATCCCAAGACGTTCAGTTGAAAGATTTGAAGAAACTCTCCAAGAAGCAACTGCAGTAGCAGAGTTTTGTTTTGAACCGATGTTTGCAGCTCAAAAGTCCTCGTAAGAAGCAAAGACAGGGATGTTTTGAGTGTCACCATGATCCTCTTCTCAATCCAAAAGAAAGGTTTTATATGGTACTGATCCCACTAGAAAAAGAGTCAATTTCCACCTGCACTGATGTCCCTCCAAACGTTTTGTAAGACCTCTGGAAGATTATACAGTAGAATCCTGGTCCATTTCTTCTACTAAACGAGACTGTTAGTGAGTATTTTGATGTCGAACTGCGATTTATATAAACAGGAACTCTACACTACATTGGGCTACGCGTATGACAAAACGTGTGCGTTTGGAGTCGACCTTTCGATAGCTCAGTTGCTAGAGCGTAAAACTGTTTAAAAAAGCAGCGGACGATTGTTATGTAGCTGTTTTGAATCCGGCTCGAAGGATGGTGTTTTCTTGTTCCTTAATTAAAAAGTGAAAATAGCGAATTTGTCTTTCACTTTGACGTTCACCGAAAGCTCAGTAAACAGAGAAGCAGAATTCTCTTCACATCTAATTGTCTTGCTTTGGCCTTTAAAATGCGCTCTGTTGACTGTTCACATTTCCTAACACAATTAACCTGCGGAAAAAGTTCACTATCAGGAGTTTAGTTCAGTGGTAGTGCGCTCGTACTATATGAAGCTTCGTTTTCATTCGCCGGCGTCTCCACTCTGGATTCTCTTTAAACGCGATATCTTTCCTTCCTCGTGTGACTTCCTTCGTGTGTGAATTTCAGGGAGACACATAAACCCTTTGTCTGTTTTCAAGAGACATTTTTATAAAACCAGACAAAATGAAAGACGTAGTAATTAGACACACGTAAAAAACACGTGAATCTAATTGAGAAAATGCGGATCTGGACAATGTATTACTAGTAGCGGCTCTGAGCTCACTGTAGTGCAGTTGAGTAAGATGATAGTGGGGCCAGTGGCGCAATGGATAACGCGTCTGACTTCGGATCAGAAGATTGCAGGTTCGATTCCTGTCTGGCTCGTGAAGGTTTTACACCCGCTACTCAACACTCTTCCTAGTGTGTGCGGTCCTACACAACCTTACTATAGACTGGGTGAGTCTCCTGTTCCATCTCCAGTTCTTTCCGCACATAACGTCTGTTTCATCACCGTTATTGTAGGACCACAGCCACAGATATGAGAAGACATACTGTTCCGAACAACTGTCTTAAATAATCACGTTGAAAAAGTTGAAAATAAGTTTTTTTTTTCTTAAACATAACCTTACATTTGCCTGTAAAGTTCAAACTATTTTCTGTAGCCACAAATCCCCAATATTTCTGCCGTCTCCTGAGAAACACAAGTATAGAGTTAAAACACAATAAATAATGCCACAAATCTATTCAGTTAACACCCAGATGTGACAGAGGTGACTTGCACCCCCTTTAAATATGTATTTCCTAAATTTCAGTTCTCTTCCCTCCCCAAGATACCTGCAAATTCACTATCGCATATTAAAGGCTGTACATGCATTACCTGTAATACAGCTACTAATAAAGATATACATTAAAGTTAATTATTAATAAATAATACTATTATTCATAAAGACGTATTCATAAGATTCATCGTGAATAGTTGCGGTGTCTGGAAAGCAACTGTAGTTAAATATAGAAAAAAGAGTTGTAGTTATTGAGGCAATTTCAGGTAGAATGTAAGAACTAAAGTTAACTAGTCCCACAGTAATGCGGGGGGTCCTATCAATAGAAAAAAAAAATTGTAACACGAAAACACAACAACCACAAAACGAGAAGTCTTCAGGGAACCTAGGTAAATCCCTGTAGAGGACTAACAACTATAAAAACAAACAAACAAATGAAACAACTTCAAAAAATAAAGAAAAAGAACATTAAAAACATATCTGGGAAACAACAAAAACACAGAATCTAACTGCGAGAGCTTTTTCAAGTTTTCGGTACTCCATCGTGCTCCTCTCATCTAAGTAGATATCACTCAGGTCAGTTGGAGGTCCACAGCTGATGGTAACTTAAGTAAGTAGCTGTGTCAGCATGCATGGGCTGCAAAGGAATGAGGAAAGGTTTATTCCATGCTGAAATGAGAAGAAAACATAATGTTTTGGCTGTGGAGCCTTCTTTGGAATAAACCTTTACTTGTTTATTTAGACCAAATCTCCAGCAAATACCTAAAAGCACCTAAGCTCGTCAGTTGCTTTCGGTAGCTTAAGACACAGGCTACACTGCTTCAGGTGAGGTTCGAACTCAAACCCTCGGCATGACTCTGCTGTAGAAGTACCGCACGCTGACCGATTGCACAACTGGAGCTGTGTAACTCCTTCTCCTCATACAGACTTGAGCTGCAGAAACACAGGGCGAAAACTGGGTTTCGGTTGCAGATCCATCTCCACTTGGGGGAAAGGGACAGTAAAATAGCAAGGAAAATACAAGAGAAGAAACTGAAAGAATTGTGCTCACTGCAGAGTAGGAAGGAAAGAGGTGGCCGGATACATAAAACAGCTCGGCGGATAATTTGTAACAACATTCTTTGGTGAATGGATTTCTCTTCAAGTTCCGCCGTGCAGTTTGAACGTTTGTTCTCCCAGATCAGTTGGTTATATGAGATCAGCTGATATAAATTAGGACTAATCAGAATCAATACAATTGATGTCTGGCAAAGGCAAATAACCTTTGTACATGATCTGGAATGTGACTGGTTAAATTTCAGCATAGTTACAACTTCCTTTATAAAGGGTGTGCACACTTATACAACCAAGGCATGGAAAGATTTTTTTTTAATTATTGTTCAAAAAAATGTTCCATTTTTTTTTCTTAAATGTTGTTGTTTAAAAGATCTTATTAAATGTGAAAAAATCGGACTGTGAAAAGGTCAAAATGTTAGTGAAAAAATCAGTCATGTGAGGAAAGATGGATTGTGGGAGACCCTTGACTCTCCATGTCATGCTGTATTTCTCTCTCATTCTACTGGGAATGATGGTGCTGTCGCTTCTGGATAAAGTCTGTCAGTGGTCATTCCAGATGGGTCAGGTATGACTGCGCTTTGGCACAAGAAGAGACATGTGACTTGTGAGGACCCTGAGAGTGTCTTTTCTTCTAGAGCTCGGATAGCTCAGTCGGTAGAGCATCAGACTTTTAATCTGAGGGTCCAGGATTCAAGTCATGCTTTTCTTAAATCTATTGTGAATGTCATTATAAATCGTCTTTTATCTTTCACTTTTCTAGCTGTACTGTGGTTATTTTAAATGTTCATCACTTGTATTTTCTCTAGTGTTTCCTTTCACAAACCGAAATTGTTCAAGGTGATCTTGTCACTCTACTCCAAGTAGATAATCTAAATCAGTGGTTCTCAAACTGTGGTACGCGTACCGGCAGTGGTACGTGGCGTGCCGCCTGGTGGTACGCCAAATGACCCTGGAACTGTGTTGTGTGCGCTGAAAAATCGGGACGGGTTTTCATATTTTGTATTTTAATACGTGTCGAATACGCAGCCTATGTACTACGATACATTGCGTGCTAATACTTCAGTGGACACAAGAGATACTCTGTAATTCTATACCACTCTATAGGAATGCGTGCTACGGATGCAAGTGACCAATTGTATTTAAAAAAAGCTACTGTATCTCCAGCAAATAGGGAGAAAGGAGAATGTGTGTGATTTTGGAACAATGCCAACGTTGTAAACACAGGAATGCATAGAAATACGTGCTACGAACGCAGGTAATCTTGTGAGCACACGAAAGCGTGATACCAGAAAAATATTTAATAACTGTTCTAATTTGAGAAAAATACACCGAGCGTCTCTGTGTTTTGCTCCCATGCGCATGAAATAAAAACTTTAAATAAATACGGAAATAAAAACGGAAACGCGGAAAAATGCAAGCTTGCAGATTGCTAAAGCAGGTAAGCTACACTATTTTGAAGAACCTTATTTACCGTTGGCAAAAGAGCTGACACGTATTAAGTGTGGAGAAAAAGCTGCTAAACAGCTCGACCTGCTGCCCCCCTCCCCGTGAAAGACACAGTCATTCATAGAATTATTGAAATGAAGGATTATATCAAACGTACACTGATAGAGCGCGTTAAGATGAGCAGATGTTTTTCACTGCAATTAGATGAGTCTGTAGTCGATTTGGTCAATTTGCTCGTTTACGTTAGATACGAGTTTGAGGGTACGTCCCATGAAGACTTTCTGTTCTGTAAACCGCTACCAACAGGAACTACAGGAGAGCACATATTTCAGCTTCTGAATAAATTTATCGAACAGAATGGCCTCGACTGGATAAAATGCGTCTGAGTTTGTACAGACGGTGCTAGAGCAATGACAAGCCGACATAACGGTGTAGTTGCACGAATTAGAGAGGTTGCTCCAGAAAATAATGTACGCATTACAACATCCACCGCGAGACCTTTGCCGTCAAGAAAATGCCTGACGATTTAATATCTGTTAGACTCGAAAAATTGTATCAAGGCTCGAAAAATTCATTCACCTCTGCTTTGCTCAACTAAACAGGCTCACCCCTCTCACTGAAATGGTGCTTTTTTATTAGTTGTTGTTAATGTTTTTTTTTCCTGTAAAACACTTTGAGAAGCCACCTTTAAAGGCGCTATATCAAATAAAGTTTATTATTATAATATTTATTATATGTGTGTGTGTGTGATTGTGTGCGCACACACACGCTCATGTTGGTCATTGAGAATTTCTGGGGTTCCTATGAGATGATGACTTGTAGGTGGTACTTGGATGCTTTGGTTGGATTAGGGGTGGTATTTGGTCCAAAAAGTTTGAGAACCACTGATCTAAATGAAATCACTGTAGAGTACAGGGCACGCAGTGAGGAGGTCATGCAGTGAGTACTCTTGAATGCAACAAGAGGAAAGGCACACTGCACATCTGCAGAGTATCACGTCCGAGTTTACAGTGACATCAAAGATTGGAAACGATGTAGCTTTTTTATTAAAGGTTCAAGGAAACCTGAATATGTTTGCTAAGGTATTTCAGAATTACAGTCAAATCGAGTAAGATTGCTGCACAGATCTGCAGTCTGCAATTAGAATACTATTTGTGCGTTGTATAAAATACGCCGTTGTAGAATACTATTCGTGCGTTGTATAAAAAACTTTTTTAAAACAGGAGAGATACATTTAGGAATGCGTCTTCCTGTAAAAATAAAATCACTTCAAGGGCACTATAAGCACCGTCTGAAGCCTGCTTCACAAAGGAACTATTTTCAAAGGACCAAAGAAGAAAATATTTCACCAAGTAAGAGGAAGCATCTCAGAAAAAGGAGGTGGGGTTGCTTCTACATACTGTAACACCATAAGGTCAGACTACAAATGCCACTGTACAGAGTAATTTGCCAAGTGGTCTAAGGAGCTGGATGAAAGCTCCAGCCCCTTTGAGGGCATGAGTTGGAATCCCACTGCTGCCAAATATCTCCTTGTTAAGAATCACAGTTTTGTTGTTGTTGCCCCCATGTAATTGAATCAGTTTCAATAGAATTAATTTGAAAAGTAATAATCATATTTGTTCTGTTCCTCTTCTCATTGCAATTTGTACCGAAATATTTATTTCATTTTATTTTAAAAACGTGTTAGCCTTGATTGGAAGGAGGTGGCATTGCAGGCAAGGTAGCCAAATGTTAAGGCTTTTGTCTCGTAAACAGAAAGTCGGAGTTTCAAACCCTGTCCGTGCTTGTTTCACTTATCATGACGTTCCTTTATCTAAGTCTTTAAATGTCTTGCACTGTACGAATCTCTATAATAAGAAGAAAATAACTTCATAATCCTTCTGTTGTCCTACCATAATCTGCACTGCTTTTGAATTGACAATGTTTGTCTCTCTTCACACCCAATTTATAAATGATCGTCTCAGTGTAAAAAGGAACGTGTGTTTGGTACAGCCCCCACTCCATGGTGTGATCACAAACAGATCAGGTGAGCTGTTAGTATAGGTTAGAAGTATCATTCGATGCCCTGAAAAACTGACTTAGGGACGCACAGACTGTGTTTTTTGAACAAGTACACAATAAAATATTTATTGGAACAAATCATTGCCTGCCTTCAAGACTGTCATGCTAAACGCCACGTGTTCATCCGGGTGTCAGTTGTCCTAAAGCTTCAGAAAATTGGACACAATGGGTGCATTCAGCACAGTGCTTTCTAGTACTCGTCAGGATGGCTGAGTCTTGTCTTTCCATGTTGCTTATGTGCCCTGGTCTCTAAGTGGAGGTGGGGGTTCAAATATCACTCCCAATAGCTAGGGTTTTTTTCCCTGTCTTGCACTGTTCCAGTCTACTTGTACTCACTGACAATCACAATAGGAGGAAAATGTAGAAACTGCTTAGCAAGAACATAAAGGACAGGAAAATGCTTCCCAAACACATAAATGTCTTTAGCAGAAAGGAAAATTAGATAGGCTTCGATTTCTGCATTTATATAATCCAATATATAAGCAAACAGCACAAGGGGACTCTTCAGTCTACTCCTGTCCTACAGTAACACTGATTCAAACCAAGGTTGTTGCAGCTTCAAAGCAAAGCTCTTACCATTCTTACCAGCAAGATTTGTTTTTTCAAGGAAGGAAACACTAATGTAAAATATACTGTAAATAGACAGGAAGTATTCTTAAGTTAAAATTATAATAATAATTGTTAAAATAATCATTTTGTTCTCTCTTGCAGTAACTGATTATAATATTTGTTTGTGGTTTGGTGATTATTGAAAGCAGAACAATTGTCAGTAACGTTTGAAACATACAGGCACGTGTCTCCTGCAGTTACTGAAGAATTTTCAATGTATTTCTCTGTGTCCGCGTGCCTGGTGCATCTTTATTGGACAAAGTCTTTTTCCACTAAAAGAAGGAAAGAAAAATTTGATTATTATTAGTTCATCAGTTGTTTTGATCAAATTATTATAATGCAGTGCCAGGTACAATTAAGGTATATTATGTACATGAACGTCATGTCTGAGACAGTGATGCCAGCTGACTATCGCTGGAGGACAGTTCATCATGAGTGTGTAAGTAAGCATAATGAAGGAGAAGAGATCGGCCTCTGTGATGCAGTGTCCAGTGACACTAACTATCTGTCCTACTGTTCTCTGCTAATGTAGTGGGTGAATGTAAGGTTTCTTTCTTGTAAAATATAATCGAGTGCATTTTTGCTGCTGAAAATGAATCTTGTGCATTTCAATTTTGTGTTCATCTTCCGATATTGTCACCTAATTCTGTATATCATTTCATCAGACTGCTACATTTGTAGGAGCTCAATTGCATTAGATTGCATAGTGATAGTATTTCTTGCTTTTTAAATACTTCAGTCAAAAATGTTGAGAAAGTGCTCCTGTTTTCACCATTCTAAGAACTGTGATGCAACAGAAATATTTACTCTCATAAAAGAAGTTGAGTTCTGTTACAGTCTTGAGTGACACAAACCTTCTCTTTTACTGCACTACACTTCTCCAGAGGCCAGTTCAGCACACAAGGATCCTCAGGCAAACAAATGCTATGATCGCTTGATAAAAGCCATTTCTCATCCTTTCTTTTAGTGTCAGTGCTACTATTGTATGCAAAGGAGGCGACTTCAAACTGAAAGATGTAATCGTCTTACAGAGAGTCTTCATGAAGTCATGCGTCGGGTAGCGTTCCACTGTCAATTGACTGGGCTTGTGAAGAAACCAATCTCATTCAACGACCATACAAATTGCACACCTTAAGACACATGAAGATAAATGTGTGTGCTGATTGACACAAAAAATGTCACTTCACATTATCCGCAAAGCTGTTTTACTTGTCCAACCTCCTCTTCCTACTTTGCAGTAAGCACAATTCTTTCAGTTTCTTCTCTTGTATTTTCCTTGCTATTTTACTGTCCCTTTCCCCCATGTGGAGATGGATTCACATCCGAAACCTAGTTTCACTCTGCGTTTGTGCCACTTTTACAATCTGTGTAGGAGCTTTTCTAGGGAAGTCCAGTGGTGCAATCAGTCAGTGTGTGGTACTTGCACAGCTGTGCACAGTGGAGTCATGCTGAGGTGGTGAGTTCAAGCCTTCTCTGGAGCCATTAAACCTTTTGAATGTTTTCCATCCATAAAAAGTTCATTTGCCCTAGCAGTTTCACTGTGACTTTGCAGGTAAAATATTAATAAGGAGAATAATGTTTCGTATGCAATAAAAATAACCACACCAGAAAATATTGAAGGGAAATGGCTTGTCGCACTATTCGCAGCAGGCACTCAGACACAAAAACTTTCCTGTCACTAAAGTAAATTCATGAAGAAGAGGAGTGACATCATTGCAAAGGCGATATTTTCTGATGGCTGTTTCGGTTAACAATTATTCGCGTTAGAATTACTACTGTCATTACTACTAATAGTGATAAAAACAGAGGACTCACAGCTCTCTGGGTGTTGGTCTGGACTCTAGAAAGTGTTTCTATTTGCAAGCGGCTCTGGACCTCAACACCTGTTGATGGGCCACTTCTGTCAGACACACCAGTGGAGCCCAAGCCCACCTACACACACATTCACACACACTGACAGATATACACCTACACACTCACACACATTTATACTCACAGACACTACACACACTCACAGACACAACACAAATTTATACACACAATCAGACACTCATACACTCACACACATTCACAGACACACACATAGACACCGTATACATACATAGACACGGCATACACTCTTAGGTACAGATACACTATAACTAACACTAGTGCAGATACTGCTAATATTGCAACAGTAACACTATCACCAAAATATACACTATTCTATCATTGTTACTAACACTGACACAAACTACTTATAATAACACTAATGCTATCATTAAAACTAACACTACTACTACTATAACACTATAATTATAATTAATATTAACATGAATATGAACACTAAAACTAAAACTATCAGTAGCTCTATCATCATGATTACTCACATGAACACTAGCATGAAAACTATCAGTCGTACTGTCTAATATTAACACGAGTACACTAGTATTAGTATTAGTTGCTACCCATGACGTCACATCGCTCTTTGTGACGAAGGCGAGACACCTAGACGCGCACAGTGACGTGACGCCTGTCGCCGTGTTTACCATACTTATGATTTATAAACACTGGAAAAAAAGCATTTAAACTGTTACTTACATACATGTGTCAGCTTGGAATATAATTTTCTAGCTCTAGGATAGAGTTACCTAAATAATAATATGAATAATCATTGTTTAATTTCGGATTGAACATTATTAACACTAAACACAGTATGGTAATTGATCGATACAGTCTTTATTGACTGTTTACTAGATATTTAAAACAGGGTCAAGAATGGGAAATGAATCAGTACTCACCAATCGGTGAAGTTAATCGGTTATTCTACGGTTCTTCAGAGATCAATAACTCTCCTCCGTGCACTCAGCGCGCCTCCCGCGGTCTCCCTCTCTGATCCCGGCGCTTTTGCTGGTGTCTGTGACGTCACAGCGCTCTTTCTAACAGAGCAGAGCGCGTCTCCGCAGGAGGAGACTCCTGTCTGGAGCCTGGGGGGCTTTTCTTACAGATATAACATCTCCCAAAAAAAAAAATTCATACCGGGCTGTGAAGAGAAGCGAATCATAACAGTTGGAGAAGGAGAGCGGCAAACCAAGAAATGCAATTAATTAAACAGGGAAAAAAAATTTGTTTACTTCGCAGATTAAAGTGTTACAAAGCGTACCCGTGTGGAGGAGTAGAGAACGAGCACGAGTCCCTGAAATAAGCGCTTTTAACGGTTTTACACGAATCTTCAGAGTATTGAAGCCAGGAGGATCAGATTCCTGATCCAAGAGGTTAAAATGTGTATCCTGGTTTTATTTCCACCCAGTTCTCAGTTCCATAGGTAGTCTGATGATTTAAATGAACTGTATAACTGTTACAAGACTTCATCTAATTGTAAATTCATAAGACTGTCTGTGAGACACTTGTGAGAGCAGCTGAATCCCAGGGCTGGTGTGGATCACACACAGACAGGTCTTCTGTGTGATCTGAGTCCCACTGCTCAGAGCTACAGACTGGTCAACTGGTCACTATAGTAGTCACAACCATTGGACCATCAGCTACTAATAATCAATATGATGATCAGAGTGTCAATACTGGTGTTTATAAAATAAATACTAAGATCATTCCACACTCACTTGCATTATAAAACACTTAGAAACATGTTTGGAGGCTGACATACAGTAAAGAAAGTAATACAGAAGGGCTGGAGGTCCTGGAAAGGGTTAATAGAAGCTTCTTGCTTCTGACCTGGAACAGAGCCAACAGCTGCCAGATCAGTGACCCCTGAGCCCAGTTCACAGAATGGAGAATTGGGAGCTCTACTGTGTTTCTAAGAGGCTGGGAGGAAGGAGAAAAGGGGGAGATGTGACCTGAGTTCAGGCTGTTCTGTCTGATATTATTCATGTAGCAGCACTGATTGTCTGAATGTCCTCTGGATCTGGACTGTCAGGACAAAGAACAGTATGGAGTTGAGCTTAGATAGATAGACAATACTTTATTAAACCCCGTAGGGAAATTGATGTGTTACAGCAGTCCAGCCCAAGACAAGCAAAACAGACATCAGAATAGTTATAAAACAAAAGACAACAAAATAAATAAAAATAAATAAATAAGTACATACAGTAGGTGTGTGCAAAATGTGCTGATCATAGTCACTGTAAAAACAATAAAATATGTGCAAAATGTGCATAGGTTTATACAGACTGATTGTCCAAAAAGTACAATGGAGTAAACATGCTGTCCATAGAGGAGCAAATGAAGGGCTAACAGTCCTAGCCTAGGGCAGCGTTATACACCCTGACCGCCGCCGGGAGGAAAGACCTGCGGAAACGTTCCCTTGAACACCGTAGCTGGAGCAGCCTGTTGCTAAAAGTGCTCCGCTGCCCAGTATAAGTCCCATGAAGCGGATGAGAGGTGTTGTTCATGATGGCTGTGAGCTTGGTCAGCATTCTCCTCTCAGCCACCACCTCCAGGGGGTCAAGGCTCATTCCCAACACAGTGCCAGCCTTCTTTATAAGTTTATTGAGCCTATTTGCATCTTTTGTCATGATGCTGCTGCCCCAGCACACAACAGCGTAGAAGATGGCCGCCGCCACCACTGATTCATAAAAAATGTGTAGCAGTGTTCCACACACACCAAAGGACCTGAGTCTCCTAAGAAAATAGAGTTGGCTCTGACCTTTCTTGTACAGGGCGTCAGTGTTACCAGACCACTCCAGCTTATCATCCAGGTGTACCCCTAAGTACTTGTAGGAATGTACGCCCTCTATGTCCTCACCTTGGATGGAAACAGGGTTCAGCGGAGACTTATTCCTTTGAAAGTTGAAGATCATTTCTTTGGTCTTGCTGGTGTTAAGCTGGAGATGGTTAAGATGACACCACTCCAGAAAATTGGTAATCAAATTTTGCTTCTGTCTGAGTGTGAGTCTGAGCTGTGAATCTGACTGAGAAGAGAATAATGATTTGTTATTCTGCCTCTGAGGATTTTTCTTCTTTGCCAAGTGGTGTTACATCCCCTTCAGATACTCTGCACAGACTGCCAGAGAGAGATGGACAGATAAGAGCACACGCAGCGAGAGAGATATACTTCTTCATTAACTTTGAAGCAAGTGTTCATTTCTTTTCTGGAACAAGTTGTTTCTGAATTTTTTAAGAAAGTCATACAACTTCTGAAAGATAAAATACAAATCTTGCTTATCCGGACAGAAGAAATATTGCAAAAAAAAAAACAACAAATGCCAGTGATTTTTTCTCCTTTTAAAGAAAAGTGGAGAAAAACAACAGCAGTTCATCTCCGTCGGCTTGATTTAGCTTAATACAAGTATTCACTTCTTTTTTTCTGAAAATTACAGCCTGCGAAAGATTAAATACAGTTCTTGGTTATTCTTCGTCAGTGCAGAAGAAATACTGCGGGCTGGCAGGAAAATGCCAGTATTTTATTTCCTTTAACTACAAACATGTGAATGGTGAAAAGCAACGGGGGTGTCTCTCTGTGCAGCTGTTAAACAAAGAGCTGGTGATTCAAGCCCACTCAGGGATGCGCTTCAGATTGTTCTGATGTAAACATAATCTCCGTTAACAATTAATGGGATTTCTTCGCAACACGTTAACCCTCTTGAACTTTGCAGGAAATGTGTGTGTTTTACTCGTGTGGAACTACAACAAGTAAAAAATTAAGTACCTAAGTCAATGTCCAAGAAAACCATTTTCACGTGAGGAATTGTAGCTTTAACTGGCTGTCGGGAGAATTCATTTATACTACGCAAAAATATTTTGTATTTAAAATTAGATCACAGATTTGTTGGAGAACTTAACAATCCGGGTTATGTGCCCAGTACGCTTCCGCTGCGCCACTCTGCTGATTCAACACAACTGCTCTTCCTTTGCTTTCTAAAAGTGCGCCCGAGATTAAATGTCAACGGTAAACGCGGACGTCACTTTGAGCACTTGGTCTTTTGTAGTACAAATCTTCGCACGCTGCTCCAGTGTCTTCAGGATCGTTGAGAACCAAAGCTTCCGCTTTCCGAGGCTACTGATTCTTTCGTCGTTAATTCCCAAATCTTCAATGAGAATCAGTGAAACGAAAACCAAAAACATGCACACACTCGCGTCCTAGCGTGAAAGAAAAATGATGGAAGCATTTGAGAAATAGCAAGTGATTGCTACCTCCACACAGTTTATAAGGCTGAAAATGATGCAGGAAGGACAGCAAAGTTCTAAAAGCAGCGGTTGAAAAGCATCTACATAAGATGACAATTTCTCATAAGTAAAATCTTCAGCTTTAAAAGATTGTCATCCATATTTTTTTGTTTTACTCTTTTTCACATAACACGCTTTCGATTAATAAACTGTCTTGTAATGAAGGCTGCATTAGAAAATGCGTATCTAGCTTTGTTCAATTAAATTAAGAGATTGATTTAGGAACATAAACATATTACCGTATACAAACTGTACTGTATACAGTATGTATATGTATATTTAATGTCTTAACTGTGCCCGTTTAAGTATTGAATATTTATATGGAATTTTACCACTGAAGGGAAATCTTAGTGCCTGAGCATAAAAAGAATAGGAGCATACTGCAACGCGTGTGAAGGCCATAAACGATATTAATTTTGGAACATAAACATACAGTATATGGCTGGTCTCGGTACTTTAAAGAAAACATACACTAAACATGGTTTCATTATGACCAGAATCGGTCTTGAGATATTTTTAACTTGATTTACAGTATTTGAGAGGTATGTCTTGACACCGATACTACGTAAGTACTGCTCACGTACTGTATATGTTTCTAGGTTTATATTATGCATTTCATACGGTCAAATTACTTTTGAGCAACTGATAAGAAGCGCGAAACGGTATGCCCAGGACGTTTTAGTTTCGTTTTGTGCGGGGACTGCTTTAACTATATCGCCGTGGATTGATTAGAGATATCAAGTACATACAAGTCAATTTTCAAATGTTGTAGTTTGTCTTGTAAAAATGTTACGAGAACATCATCTGTCAACAATTACACAGGTTCTGTTTCCATATTGCGGATTTTGGTTACGTAATATTATTTTCTAATTTAACGTTGTGAATATATGATTTGGGCAAACAGAGCCGCAAAGAAGTACATTATGGGTTGTTGTTTTTTTTTGCAGTTTTATCTAGAACAAGCGATGCTTAAACCTTTGTCTGATTCTTGTGAAACTATCCACACGACAGTTACCCACAGTAGGAGTTGACTTCAGCGATGTCACTGATGGGATGTTTCTAAAAATCCATCCTCTGTAAAACGTCTTCTCTAGTTGTCCTGCATATGTATTCGCTAATGAAGCTGTGTGTTCTGAGCCTGGATCTCTACATTTCTGTATGAACCAGCTTAGAGGGCTAAAGACAGCTTGTGTTTAAATTGAGTGTAAGGTAATTTATGCTTCTAAAGTCATGGTCAGCATTTATTATTGTACTGCGCTGTAAACTTGTTCTGTGCCTAGTCACATTATTTTATAGCTTTTTTAGAGTGTTATCAAATCTGGTGGCGCTGTGTGTTAGTTTCCTGACTCCCATGTCACATGGTCTGTGATTGAATCCCATGGAACTACTGTACAGTATGACTATTTTTTAACAAACATTTCTTTGAAAAAATGAAACGTTTCCCTTGGTCAGAGATTAAATAAAACCTCACTCGCACCAAACAAATTTATATTTCTAAATATCACAACATGATCGAATTTAAGTCTTTTTAATAACAATGAATAGTCACCTATGCGTTACAAAATAAACATTTATATTGATTTGAATCGCGTTTTGATTTAAATCGTAAACGCGTGTTTAAATATATGTGTTTAAAGGCGATATACTGTATAAAAGCGCTGATTCTTATGGAATGTGTTCCGCCGGGGATTCAAAAAATTTATTTTTTTTAATCGCGTATCTAAGGAAAATTGCAGTATAACTTTGTTCATGCACAAACAGTGGCATGTTACATTATAATTTGGGTGTCTCCTCTTGCCAGAAAGCTCTAAATTGCATTAAACTGCGACACTGATCATTCATCTCTAAATAAACTTTATTTTATATAGCGTTTAAGGCGAATAGGTAATTAGATTGCTCATAAACCTAATCGCTTTTTCTACATAAACACAGCGTGATTGCTCTCTGAAAATGCTTTTCCTTTATATTTAGGCTCAGATTTCAACTATAGATCGCATTATTATAAACTTTCTTGGAAAAATGTATTTTATGTAAACCATGTTTGCTATTAATTCATTTAGGGCTAAAATACGTTCATTGTCTTCCAATCGAGTCGAGTTGACATTAGAAGCTTGCCACTCCCGGACTGTTACACCAACGCATTAGCATGTTAAAGCGACTTAATTGAGGTGCCCAGCTACCAGTTAACACTGTACTTCCTACTTTAAAAATACCTGTGAAACCGGTTTAATTCGTCACAGCCAGCACTCCTGCAGAGAGGGGGTTGTACTCGTAAAGTAGAAGCAGGCGAGATTTCCAGCGAAAGACACCTCCCCCCCCCCTCAAAAACCCAGTAAGCAGTAAGGCTTTATGTTGAAAATTGAGGTGGATTTTGTTTATGATAAAGAGGATAAACTGGGACGGGAGGAGGGTTTGGTTTTGCATAAGGGGCGGGATTATGATAATTGGAGGAATTTGCGAGAGTATAATGGTTTGATATATTTGATTTTGTATTGTGGTCGTTATCTATGTTTTTGGTTGGTATTATGTTTATATGGTTGTTTTTGTTTGTTGGTTGTTATTATGGTTATTAATAATACGATCTATAGTTGAAATCTGAGCCTAAATAAAAAGAAAAAGCAAGTGATTAGGTTTATGAGCAATCTAATTACTTATTTGTTTAAAACGCTATATAAAATAAAGTTTATTATTAATTTGCTGGACAGAGCGGTGAACATTATTATGCATAAGACAAAGATAACGATCCTGATCAGTTTAGAAATCTGTGTACGCTGTAAGGTTTTTACTTCTTAAACTTTTAAAATACATGTTTCGAATAGAAAGAAATCCTCTTCCTGGTACAGTCGCATGAAGAGAGAGGCGAAACAGCCCTACACAGCCCTGTCGCAGTACACGAATATAATCATATCGTTATTAAATTCTTTAGATACGCGATTCCATATTATATTAGCAGGAAAGTTTAAACTACCACTTTTTCACACGCTATTTCACATGTTAGTTAAATTTAATTTATTTATATATTATATATTTATATCTCTGACCAAGGGAAACGTCTCATTTTTTCAAAGAAATGTTTGTTCACAACGGCGACTGTCAGAAGATAGGACACAGCGGCTCAGGCACCCGCTGAATGGAAAAGGGGCACTTTAATGTTCTGTATGGCTAATACTAAAGCCAATACTAACATTCAATACTTTAATATCCTTTTCTGTATGTTTAACAATAGTGAGTACTGGCCTAATTCGTCCCTGCTCCCGTTGTTAGGTGTTAATGTGTTGTTAAGTGTGAATTTGTACCTGTTTCCCTGAGGTCTGGCTTTTTTTCTGGAAAACCATAACTGGTCTTGTCCAGATTGACTGTCGGCGCCCAGGTCTGACAGTGCTGCTCCAGCAGTGCCAGGTTCTGGCGCAGCCTCTGTTCTGTGGGCGACAGCGGGACCAGGTCGTCTGCACAGAGCAGGAACTCGATTTCCATAATTAATGCAGATCAGTAAATCAAGGGACAAAACAATTATTGCGCCCGGGTCCTCAATGGGCTTTGACGTGCTAATGCGTTGGTTTAACAGTCCGGGTGTGGCAAGCCTCTAATGTCTTCCGACTTTGAAAACCAAGTAATAACTTAACTATATGTGCAAACGTTTCATATGTTGCTGTTGTGGATGCCTGTGGAGTGTATCTTATTTGCCGCGCGCCCTCCCCCCCTCTTTCCCTCAATTCAATTCAATTCAAGGTGTTTTATTAGCATGGCAGATGGGTTCAATCAGTGTTGGGTATTTACTTTGCTTTGAGATTCCACTTTTAAAGGTGATATATAAATTTTTGACTAAAATAAATTGATATCTTTGTCTTCTAAGCTCTCTGTGTACAGTGGAGCCTCCTGTCCAGCCAGCACATGTCCACAGACATTCACAACAGCGACATATCATAAAACGTTTGCACATATAGTGTGCAAAAATGCACTTTATTTACTAAAAATAAGACAGAGATACTGTATCAATTTATGTTGCATTAGCCTGATTATGATTAAAAAAACACATACAGTGGTGTGAAAAAGTGTTTGCCCCCTTCCTGATTTCTTATTTTTTTGCATGTTTGTCACACTGATATGTTTCAGATCATCAAACAAATTGAAATATTAGACAAAGATAACACAAGTAAACACAAAATGCAGTTTTTAAATGAAGGTTTTTATTATTAAGGGAAAAAAAAATCCAAACCTACATGGCCCTGTGTGAAAAAGTGATTGCCCCCCCTGTTAAAACATAAATCAACTGTGGTTTATCACATATTTGGAAAGCTGAGTTCAATTTCTCTAGCCACACCCAGGCCTGATTACTGCCACACTTGTTCTCAATCAAGAAATCACTTAAATAGAACCTGCCTGACAAAGTGAAGTAGACCAAAAGATCCTCAAAAGCTAGACATCATGCTGCGATCCAAAGAAATTCAGGAACAAATGAGAAACAGAGTAATTGAGATTTATCAGTCTGGAAAAGGTTATAAAGCCATTTCTAAAGCTTTGGTACTCCAGCGAACCGCAGTGAGAGCCATTATCCACAAATGGCGAAAACATGGAACAGTGGTGAACCTTCCCAGGAGTGGCCGGCCGACCAAAATTACCCCAAGAGCGCAGCAACGACTCATCCAAGAGGTCAGAAAAAGCCCCACAACAACATTCAAAGAACTGCAGGCTTCACTTGCCTCAGTTAAGGTCAGTGTTCATGACTTCACCATAAGAAAGAGACTGCGCAAAAATGGCCTGCATGGCAGAGTTCCAAGACGAAAACCACTGCTGAGCAAAAAGAACATAAAGGCTCGTCTCAGTTTTGCCAGAAAACATCTTGATGATCCCCAAGACTTTTGGGAAAATACTCTGTGGACTGACGAGACAAAAGTTGAACTTTTTGGAAGGTGTGTGTCCCATTACATCTGGCGTAAAAGTAACACAGCATTTCAGAAAAGGAACATCATACCAACAGTAAAATATGGTGGTGGTAGTGTGATGGTCTGGGGCTGTTTTGCTGCTTCAGGACCTGGAAGACTTGCTGTGGTAAATGGAACCATGAATTCTGCTGTCTACCAAAAAATCCTGAAGGAGAATGTCCGGCAATCTGTTCATGACCTCAAGCTGAAGCGCACTTGGGTTCTGCAGCAGGACAATGATCCAAAACACACCAGCAAGTCCACCTCTGAATGGCTTAAGAAAAACAAAATGAAGACTTTGGAGTGGCCTAGTCAAAGTCCTGACCTGAATCCAATTGAGATGTTGTGGCCTGACCTTCAAAAAAGCGGTTAAGGCTCGAAAACCCTCCAATGTGGCTGAATTACAACAATTCTGCAAAGATGAGTGGGCCAAAATTCCTCCACAGTGCTGTAAAAGACTCATTGCCAGTTATCGCAAACGCTTGATTGCTGTTGTTGCTGCTAAGGGTGGCCCAACCAGTTATTAGGTTTAGGGGGCAATCACTTTTTCACACAGGGCCATGTAGGTTTGCATTTTTTTTCCCTTAATAATAAAAACCTTAATTTAAAAACTGCATTTTCTGTTTACTTGTGTTATCCTTGTCTAATATTTCAATTTGTTTGATGATCTGAAACATTTCAGTGTGACAAACATGCAAAAAAATAAGAGATCAGGAAGGGGGCAAACACTTTTTGACACCACTGTATAATTAAACACGCGTTTGCGATTTAAATCAAAACACAATTTAAATCAATAAAAATATTTATATTGTATCGCATACTGTCCAGCCTCCATTTCTCTATAAAAATGTACTCTATTACACACACACACAATAGAAGCAGGAAGCAGAAGCAGGGACCGTTGTCAGAAGGGAAGAAGGTGACTATTCATTGTTATCAAAAATGACTTAGAATCGATCATGTTGCGATATTTTGAAATATAAAAGTCAATTGATTTTCCATAATATCGCTATTCTATTTTTTCGAAGAAATGTTTGTTAAAAGAAAAGTCCAGCACCAGCTGGATTTGAACACACAACCTGCAAGTTGTTAATCAAGCACGTAGACCAGTAGGCTACAAGACAACTCGCATGAACAGGGAGGCGAAACAGCCCTACACAGCCCTGTCGCAGTACACGAATATAATCATATCGTTATTAAATTCTTTAGATACGCGATTCCATATTATATTAGCAGAAAAGCTTAAAACTACCACTTTTTCACACGCTATTTCACATGCTAGTTAAATACTTCGATGCTTGAAATGTTTAGGGAGAAATGGAATACTGGTGTGTATTTTTCCTTTAAAGTACCGATTCCTGGAATCTGACTGGCTGACACCCTTCTGAAGTGGTTCCATAAAATCTGGTATACGGAAAAGAAAGCATTGATAAAAAAAGCCTGAATTCTCATGTATCTCATACAAGTATCTTTTAATACAGTCTTTGCTGTGCTCTTGAGGATCCTTGTGATATTTTGAGCTCTAGATGAATGATAAGTGTCGCATTTTAAATCATTTTCATAGTTAGAAATTATGAAACGCCCTGTTAAAAGCAGGGGAGTTTTTATGCCCATTGAAGTAAAACAAAATGCCTGACAAAGTATGGCTTGGATAGATTCCAAGTGCTTGTACAAATGTGCTAAAGAAATTATACTTTGAGTATACAGCTTGTCCAAAGTCATTCATTATTAATACTATTAGTAATATCTTCGGTAAAGGCTTTGATGCATAAATATTTCTGATAAAGGTAGGTTGTGTACTTTTGTCCAGCTGAGCAATCTTGCTTTCATAAAATATATACGCGATTCAATATTATATTCCCTTTTAATCAAATTCTAAAAGTATGCCTGTTGACACCGGTATCTCTTTAGTTAAAGACTTCGATGCTTAAAATGTTTAGGGAGAAATGGAATACTGGTGTGTATTTTTTCTTTAAAGTACCAAGACCAGCCATATACTGTATGTTTATGTTCCAAAATTAATATCGTTTATGGCCTTCACACGCGTTACAGTATGCTCCTATTCTTTTTATGCTCAGCTACTAAGATTTCCTTTCAGTGGTAAAATTCAATATCTACAACGGGCACAGCAAAGACGTTTACTGTAAGTCTTTCTACGACAGACCAACGGACCACGAGTGCCCCTGTCGGTCAACCAATCACGTACTGCGGTGCCTCGCGTCATCTTGCGTCACAATGCGTGACGCCACCTGCAGTACGTGTCTGTAACGCGCACTTTGAATGGCTGCATCTGTACATAAGTTGGTGTGTTAAAAGCACCAGTAGTTCACAAAAGTGAGAAATGCTTTGCTGGAGAAGCACCACGTTGCCTTTTGTTGCCTAAACGGATCGCGGAAATCAAATATTCGGATCAATTCAGAGTGTGCTTTACAGCCTTTGTGTATTATTTTTAATTGTTTTTAAAAAAGTGTGTGCTGTGTACTACGTTTAGGACTAGTTAGTGTGGTAGAACATGGAAATCATCTCCAGCTCTGAGCTCAACTGCAACAAGAAGTCGTGCTGAACAAGTCAGAGCCCAGCTGTACGTGTGCTCAGTGTGGTGCTCAGGACTCAGGGGTATTGTTGTGGTTCTAATTTGCATGAACTGCAGGGGCTCTGAATCCGAACATTTCAATTTATCTGTTCAGTAAGTTAAAATGCAGGACACGTTAAAATAGGATTATTACTTTGTCTCTGTCCCGTTTGTATATAACTGAATGTCCCTTACATTTTTAAGGACACATACCTACTAATGCGATACTCATTGCAAATAGTCCCAAAACAAGCACGTCTGGCAGCTGTGGGGTTGAAGGTGAACATGTATCGTATTCTAATGGCTTCTATTTCCACTGATGAATGAGACAGATTCACAAGGAGATCCTTCACACAATTAAGCAAACACATTGCCTTTTCTGTCTGATGTAGAGGCTACATTTGTGTCAGCAGTACTATACAGGTAAGTCGAATACACTTTCAGGGGCTGCATCTGTAGCGCTTCATCTAAGAGGATTGTTAGAGCACAGTTACATTCACCCACCCAACTTATTCTTTGATCATCTAAGAGGATTTTTTTACTTTCGCACATGGTTACATTCGCCCACACAACATATACTCTCTGAATGTCCAATGGCTCAATAACCCCGTTTTCCCCTGGGAACCACCAGTGTACAGTCCCATCCCATTCAAAAATATAACAGATATACTCAATTGATATATTCAATTAACAAATATAAAAAGATATTATGAACAAGAGAACTCTTGTTCATATAGATCCAGGTTTACACAATTAATTTCATTCGTACTCGAAGTGCCTGAAGTCTTGCTCTGCTGTTTTAAAAATACCTCCAAAGCATTTAGTTGTGTTAACTATCAAATTATTCGAACTAATTTAACGTCATATTCAGAAAATTCAGAGGAAGTCTTCAGACTTGTCATGGCTGTTGAAGAAGCCACCGGTTGAATCTCACCCGGGATTTCTTGAGAGATTGTTCAGCGAGCGAGTCCTTCTTCTGCACTCCGCACCGAGCTGAAAGCTGCATCGTATAAAATATCCATGGTACAACTCGAGAAAAAACTGAAGGACTAAACAACGACTTTTGATGATTACAAGAGATTCAAGCAACACAACCGTCCACACACGGGCTTGGATCCTGAACGCTTAAGTTAAAAGACAAAACGAAGGATACGAATTGTAAACTCTCTTCACGTCTTACAGTTTATGAAATAAAACAATTTCTTAATAATTTCTTACTGCTGATAGACGATTTATTGCATTTGAACAAAATCACAATTACAAACATTTTGGGTTAAACTGTTATTCACATACTCTAACGGAGAGAAATGTTAGTGTCTTCAGGTGTGTGAGCCCATTTAAAAAAAAATAAAAAATAAAAGTTATATGAATTTAATTGTTCTACTTTTTAGGCTTGCATAGCATTATGAATGTTTCGGTTAAATCTTTTTTTCTGTAGTAATTTTAGTTGATATTAATATTAGTCATGATTTACAATTTTTGGACATGGTTCATCTTAAAAAAATTTGTAATTAGTTTCAGTTTTGGAAAATTGCACCCAGAAGCTACCAAAACTGGTAATGTTCATATAATGTGTAATGCAATAGCAGCATTTTGGGTGGGAAAACAAAAAGTATTTCTTGGTATGAATCCCAACACTTCATAAGCAGCGTTCGAGGACTTCTCACTTCAAATAAAGCTGTCAATACATCATAGATTTTTACTCAATCAATATCAGCAGTGTTATCACTACCGAACGCTAAATATAGATCCTGGCAATACTTCTTGAGATCTTCGTAAGAAAATCCAAAATACTACAGAAGCAATCAAATGTATACGTTTCTTTTGGATCGAGAAGAGGATAATTATGAGACTCAAAACATGCCTGTCTTTTCTTTTTTCGAGGACAAATGGATTATTGAGGTGTAAAGATGGGTTCAAAACCAAAATCATCTGCTGTTTCTTTAATAGTTTCTTCAAATCCTTCAACTGATCATCGATATCAAGGAAAAATATTATACAAATTGTTGTTTTCTGTTAATTGTCAATTTTATTGTAATTATATCTTCGTTTACAGATGTCTTGCATGTAGTCCACAGCTAAAATGTTTTAAAAAGTACGACAAAAGTACAATATGCTTAACAACATTTATGGTTATATCTATATTAAAATGAAGGTAAATAAACCAAGATATTAAAATACAATTTTACAGTCCTAACCTAATAATGCTTGTGAAGTTTTCCAATAAATCCGAACTGTAATTTTGAAATATTATTTCTGAGAAAGCAAAGAGTGTTCAAAGATCAAATTCAATGAGTGAAAATACAAAAGTAGTTCACTATACTGAGTTTCTTCCCTGAAATGATTTGCTTGCGAAGCACTAAGCAGCTTTGAAGGGATCGCGGGAATCAAATATACAGATGGGTTCAGAATGTGCTTTCCAGCTTTTGTGTAACATTTTCCTTTGATAGGGCAGAGTTGTCTTCACAATCTGGGTTACATAAAAAGGAGTGATGTCAGTACAAAACAGCTTTCCTTCTTGGGGATCAACGGTTGTGTTCCATATTTCTAACTATTTTGGTTTCAAGATCTCAATTTAGTGTGAAACATAAAAGCCAAGTGGATAAATCTGTTACACATCATTTACAATGGCCTTACAGCTTAACACTTCTCGGTCTCAGTGAAAGTGATACACTCCGTAAAATTTTTACTACTGGAGTTTTTTACATTCTATACTGCGTTTTCTGAAGGGTACCCTGTGAAAATACGAGTTTTTACGAGAAGGGATGGACATATAAGGTCAGCAGGCTTAGGGAATTGGACTTTAAGGTGAAGACTGTGGGTTCAGCAGCAGCAGAAGAACCTGATCAGTATCAGTTGACTCGCATGTACTTTGAAAATTAACTTCGGGATTTAGAGTCAGACGTGCTACCGTTGCACCATGGGGTATTTAATTAAAAAAAATAGAAAAACAGTCAGTGTTCCTGGATCTGTTATCGAGAACAACACCTGCACAAGAGCTGCGCATGAAGAATGAAATGTGGTCTGGGAAGAAGATACTCTCTTCAGAAGAGCGGTGCTCCTCACAGGAGAGAATGAAATAAAAAAAATTTCGCGACGTTGATTTTTCTCTTTTGGGGGTTTAAAAGGGGGTGGGGGGGGGGAATTGGTATGACCTCGTGGCCCAGCGGTAGCAGGTCTAACTCCAAATCTGAAGGCTGCGCGTTCAAATCACGTCAGGGTCAGTTCTTTGTTTTTCAGGTTCTGCTGGTGCTGAACCCGGAATTCTCACTATGCAGTTGAGTTCTGTCTGTACATCACATAGATAATCTAAATGAAAGAGCGAATACCCTTGAACACAAGATAAAAGGCACAGTTGACATCTGCGAAACATCACGTCCGACTTGAGAGACAGCTACATCAGAGAATGAAACCCTGGAAGTTTCAGATCACTTTTTATTACAGGTTTAAACAAACCTGAAAGTTAGGGAGTTTCAGGATACTTTTGTTTTATTAAAAAGTGTCTGATCCCTATAAATGTCACTTGAAAAAAAAAACGCTATTGGACATGAGCTGGAAAGGAAACAGACCCAGCGTTTGCTTTCAGGTGCACTTCATTACATAATAGACATCTATTGCTGAGGAGCTTGAATAACATTTACACGAGCCAGGTAGAAGTCAAACTTACAATCTTATGATCCGAAATCAGACGCGTTATTTATTAAACCTCTTGTACATCATATAACCTGAATTGCACCGTTGTGAGCTCAGCGCTTCTACTAATAATACACCATCACGTCTAAAATTTAAAGTGAGAAACGTGTTTTCTAAAATTTTATGAGTTTTAAAATATAATCTCTTTAAATCAGACAAAGAGTTTATGTGTTGCATTGAAATTCCGATTGATTTAGAATTCAAAGAAAGACTGTTTCTTCCACAACTCATATCACATCCACCAGACTCTCCAACTTCTCCAGACCTTGTTGGGTGAGCATTTGCTCTGGTAAATTAGGTCACATATCATGTTAAATCATTTCTTCTCAACACAACATTTCCTGGTGCACGTTTTCTCTATGAAAAAAAAAACATTTTTCCCTTGCACGATTTCTAGTTTTGTTATCAAAGCGTACAGAAAGAAAAAAAAAGAAATAGTGTCGCAAAAGAACTCTGTCGCCCTTGGTAGATGTCAAAAGTATTGGACATGAAAAATGCCAGATAAAAGGCATTACTCTTCGTTTCTCAGTGTCGGGGCTGCTATGTAAAAGAGGCAATTTGTGCTGAGAGAAGGCTCAGCGCTTACTGAAGGCAGATGTCTCAGAGCGGTCTGTCCAAGTGGCTGTAAAAGGACAGCAGCAAGAATACGTAAAACAGGTGTAAAAGAAATATAAAACAATTTTAAAAATAAATACTAAATGGGTTTAAAATTCAGGAATGTGATTGGTCAGATGCTTACGATGAGTGTTGTTGGTGTTTCTTGTGACTTAGCGAATTGAAAAAAATATTCAATTTAAAAACGGCAAGAGCTCGTAAGGAAAAAAAAAATAGTTTGTAAGTATCTTTGTTGTAACTGCTGCGCCAGAACTATTCAGATGAATCAGAAAAGTACCTGAACTTGACTGGTTTATATTCAGTAATGTGCATTGGGAACGAAAGGAAGACTTACATGGATTTTATTAGGTTTTAGGAATCAGAAAAGTTATTTTTACACGTTATTGCCTACGAGCAGAACTAACTTCCTGCTTTCAACGCTTTTTTTGTTTCTGCTTGTAACCTCGAACAGAAAAACCCAGTACTGACTCACAAAAACGCCGAGGAGTTTCGGTGTTTCTGGGATTTAAGAGGGATGTATGAAGACAGTAAAGGGGAGTTTTTTTTCCCCGCTGTAGAGTATGTAGGCGGTGTGACGAGTCAGGAGGGAAGAGACGCGCATTCCGCACGGGGAGCGCAGAGCAATGAGCCGCACCTGTTGCGCGCCGAGTCTTGTCCTATATAACCGCTGAGCCCGGACACAGAGAGTCTCCTGCCAGTGTTGGAGAATTATAGGGTTAAAGCCCAGAAGTTGAGAGTAGAGTTTTTGTACGAGTATAAGATTAAGGGAATAGGGTTTGGTTGTTGTTTGTTTTTGACACATTTGTAACGGCCATGGCGGCCTGTAGGGTCGGCATGCGCCGTTACTTTTGCGCGCGTTTGGTGTACAAGTGTGGTGAGGGCTCGGCTCACTCGGGTGATATTTCACGGTTAGACTTTTCAAGGAAGGTGTTACAGAAAGAGTTAAAGGTTAAGGCATTAGATGTCAATTGCTTAATTACTTTGCCGAAGGGAATTGGTTTTGACATTAGTTTCAAATCGGCAAAGTTATTGGAAGAATTTTGGAGAAGAATAGAAGAGAAAAAAGATGTGGGCCTGATTAGAATGTTTGAATGGCAGACGCTGACAGATCTTTCTAATAGGACTGTGATTGTTTGCATGTTTAATGAGATGGTGATGAAGGAAGATATTGTGACATGGTTGTCTAAGTATTGTTTAGTGAAAGGTGAGCCTCAAAGTCTTGGATGATGATGGGATCTGGAACTGTGCATGGAGAGTACCTATTTCGTTGCATGAAGACAAAAATGGTTATGGTGGATTTAAACACATTCCTTCTTTGATTGGATTAGGTGAACATAGAGGCCTTGTGTTCTACCAAGGGCAGCCAAAACTGTGCAGGAGGTGTGGGGAGCTGGGTCACTTTGTGGATGCCTGTACAAAGGTGGTGTGTGGTAAGTGCAAGGAAATTGGACATGCATATACTGAATGTACAAGCGTGAGGAAATGCAATCTCTGTGAGTGTGAAGGTCATGTGTTTAAAGACTGTCCAAATTCCTTTGCAAATAGAACAAAACTGGGAAGACCGATGCAAAAACAGGAAGAGTTTGAAGAGGCATTTAGGGCTGGAGCAGTGGTTCTGGATCAGGAACTGGATGTGGTTGACGTTGAAGAAAGTAGTGGAAAAGAGAGCGAGGGTTCAGAATGGAGTGAAGGAGATGAGGCTGAGGTAGAAGAGAATGATAATGATGTGGAAAGTGAGGTGGACTCTGAATTGAGTGGTAGCATCTCTCCTGATCGTCTGCCACCCGTGGAGACTGAAAGCGCTCAAATGGAATGTATAGAACAGAGGGTGCAGTCTAAAAGGTCTGCTGAGACATCTGATTTAGAAAGTGATCTAACTCCGAGTGGGAAAAGTGAGGGAAGATCATTTTCAGAGTCCTCAGATGGCAGGTTCTCCCATGGGATTAGTTCTCTCCAATCCTACTGATCCAGCTTTAGAACTAGAGACTCAAGGAGGGCAGGTGGAGAACCATCCTATTGATGGCGGGGGTGGTGGAGGAGGAGGCAAGGAGAGCAAATGGAAAAAGAAAAAGGCCTGTATAGTAGGTGTCACAGACTGAACGATTCTAGCCAGAGTTTTTAGTCTTCCCTGGTCTAACTTTAAGTATGGCTCTGAACATTGTGTCCATAAATGTGAGAAGCATTCACTCCAAGTTAAGGGCAAGGACTATACTATCACTTGTGAGTAAGGTAAATGCTGATATTATGTTGTTACAGGAGTGTGGATTACTTTTAAAAACAGCTATAAGGATATGGAAGAACTGTGGACATTGGGCCCATCAATTTGGAGTGGGTCCAATGAGAATAAATCTGATGGTATAGCTGTTTTAATTAAAAATAAGATGGCAGAGGTACATCAGTACCTTGTAGTGAAACCAGGGAGAGCACTGGTGGTGTATCTGGGTTTCATGAATGTCAAATTTAAAATTTTAAATGTGTATTGTCCGAGTTGCCCACACGACAGATATGTCCTAATTCAGGAATTGAGAGAATATTTATTGGGATGGGAACCACTGGTTTTAGCTGGGGATTTTAATTGCCTTTTAGAAAGAGAAGGCAGAATGAGGGGTGAGAAACAGGTCCAATTTGATAAATCATCAATATTATTGCAAACGGTATGTAAAGATTTTAAACTGAAAGATGCCCTCAAACTTCATAGTCAGGGGAGGGCAGGTTTCACATGGCACAAGTCTAATGGGACCCAAGCCTCACGCATAGATTTTGTTTTGATACGTGATTTTACTTGCACAACTGCAGGCTTAACCCCTGTTTTTTTCTCTGACCATTGTTTACTGTCATGTACACTTGCTATTCCAACGGTTGTTACTGTGGGGAAGGGTGTGTGGAAGCTGAATATTTCACTTCTGGAGGATGAGGAAGTGAGGAGCAGGTTCAGGGAAAGATATAAGGAATGGCAGTCTTTGTACGACCTGTTTGGCACAAGAGCACAGTGGTGGGAGGAGGTGAAGGAGCGTACAAAAGCATTCTTCATAGAGATGGGGAGGAGAAAACAGGCTAGGATACGAAGGGTTGAAAACGGATTACAAAAGAGATTGCAGAGGTATGTTAAGTTATTAGAAGAGGGGTGGGACTTCAGTGAGGAAATTAAAGAATGAGCTTTTAAATCTCTCTAGAGAAAAGATGAAAAAAATCATGTTTCAAAGCAAAGTGAAAGAGCTTGAAGAAGGTGAAAAATGTACAAGATTCTTTTTCAAGAAAAGGGTCGTAGGGAGGGGACTAATGTCTACATTGAAGGGACGAGAGGGGGTTTTGAAAACTAGTATGGAAGACATGTTGACTGTAGCTGAGGATTTCTATGGGGAGTTGTTTGGAAAGAAACAAGTGTCTAAGGATTTGTTAGAAAAATTTGTGCAAGTCATTCCAAAAAGTGTAAAAGACGATACTGTGTTATCAAAAGGCCTTTCTGTTGAAGAGTTAATGGAAAGTTTGAAGACCTTCAAAACGGGTAAGACTCCAGGGTTGGATGGTCTACCCATTGAGTTTTACAGGGCCTTTTGGGATATTTTAGCATTGGATCTTTTAACCATTTTTAAAGAATTTGAGTTTTTAGAAGAACTGCCGGACAGCTTTAAGACGGGAGTTGTGATCTTACTTTTCAAAAAGAATGATCGCACAGACCTGGCAAATTGGCGACCGATAACTTTATTGAATTGTGATCTTAAACTGCTCTCCAAGTGTTTAACGCTTCGACTAAAATCTGTCCTGGGGGGGAAGTCATTCATCCAGATCAAGCTTGTGGTGTGGCAGGGAGGAGGATCACGGACAGCCTGATACTGATTAGAGATACCATAGGTTATGTGAGAGAGAGGAATATTAGATTAGCTGTCCTAAACTTGGATTTTGAGAAAGCTTACGATTGTATCTCTTATGAGTATATGTTTAGAGTACTACAAAAAATAGGGCTTTCAACCAGGTTCCTCACTTGGGTAAGGTTATTATATAAGGGTATAGGAAGTAGAATAATGATTAATGGAAGCATGTCAAATGTGGTTAATGTGAATTGCGGTTAAGGGGCGTGAAAGTATTAAAGTGGGTCTGACTGAGCTCATTACTGACTTCCGTCACGTAATCTCTGTAAAGGTTTATGAGTTTACGAGTCTCCGTCAGTGGCTAAGTGAGTGGCTAAGTGAGTTGAAGGAAGAGCTCCCCCTTGTGGTGTATCAAGAATACACCTAACCAACCATTTTGTTTAAATACCAAAATGGAATTTGAACAAGAGCAAGTAGAGCACTGCTGGAGTTTATAAACTGTGGTAGGAGTAACTGGGAGAGGAAAGACGGCAGGTCAGGAGGGCTAGAGCTCTACAGGAGCACATCCCTTCCCCTCCCCCGTTTCACTCTCACACCAGGGTCTGTTATACCCCAGTGTGAAATCCAGCCTCCTGCAGTTTAGCTGATCTAGAAGACTGTTGATTGAGCTTTTAAGAACCCAGCTGAGCTACAGGGTCAGTCCTGAGAATAAGGGGTAAATATAGGAGCCACACCAGATTAGAGGGAGGGTCTTTAAACCCAAGCGATAACTTGTTTTACAACAGCAGACAATGTAAAGAAACACAATCCCCCCATCTCCTGGTTCTACTGGGAACCAGAGGGGCCTGAAGGTCATGAACACTAATATGGGTTATAGCCCCAGGGGGGAGCTGGAGGAAGTGAGATGAAAAGTGTCCAGTTTTGTTAAGGGCAGTAAAGCTCATTAGATCTGACTGACTAGTTAAAATGAATTGATCTGCTTTCTAGACAGAAGCCAGTGCTCTCTTCTCGATATCTGGGAGAGTCAGTCAGTGTCAACAGCTAAGCAGTACAAACACTCCCTCAATGTGTTCTATGATCTGTTTTGTCTCCTGTTACCGCATCTTCCAAAGATGACAGTCCAATCCAACCTGGAGTGTCTTGGACTGCTCTGTCTGTGTCTGTGTCAGTAGGAGGTCTCTTGTCCGGCCAGCATATAAGAGATGGTGACCACTAAATGCAGTAAAATTTAGCTTTTGTAGCTGATTACAGCATCTACAGTAGCAATGTTAAGGTTGCTTGGAACCCTTAGTGTGCCCACACTCATAGAGACTCATAGAGACACTGGCCAGTCAATACCAACCTCCAGTCAGCACAGACCCGACACCTCTTGTCTTGGAGAGAAGACCTGGGTGAGACAATAAAAAAGACAGCTCACAGGAGGCATCTGGACTAAACAAATGGCTGGGTGAGATCCCTAAAACAATTCACAAGGAATGACAGCCAAAGATTGAGAGAAAGTAGAATTGTTTAATGAGATGTGAAGACTCTTAGCTGATGGCCAACCTCCCATAAATGAACCAAGTGGGACCCCAACCACCAGTGCAGAAAAAACAATGGACATTGACCTAAGTTCATCTGAGGAGAGAAAATGCTTGTTTTAGGATATCAGGATTGGTTTTAATATATGCATGATGGGCTTCTGAGGACCAGCGGCCGAGTTGTTTGATAAGATACTCTGGGATGCCTTGTCAAGCAGCTGAGGAAGAGGCCCTGAAGCCAGAGAATTAATCAGGAAATCCAGCAGGTGTACATTGTGATGGAGAAACCAGCCACGGGTCCCTTCTCATTCACAAACAGAGGATCAGTAGGCAAAGCTCTGGTGTGAAGTTGCACATAATGGGATAGAGACTCATATGGGCTGATGTAAGAATGGATTTTGAAATAATATGTAAGGGTGCTAGACCCTAACTGATCAGTTTTGCTTTTCTTGAGATAGAAGGTTAACGTATTGGGAGATAAGTTATTGATCTTAGATAAACAAGGCTTGGAAGAAGGATCAAAGGATGCAGAAGTAGCAGTAAATTCAGAGCATCTCAGGAAGCTGAAGAATGCTAGCATGAGTAAAGATTCGAGTGTGCTGTCAACCCAGGGTGTGTGATAATCAGATCTGAGAACATAAATGCAGGATGCCAGGATGTCTTAGGTAAATGGTGTGCATTGATTTGGAAGGGGTTTCTCGGATCGTTGGAAGCATTTTAGAAAGAGAGTGATTTGAGGGTGAATAAGAGATGGACAAGTCATGCCAAAAAGGAGTTTGTGGAAGAACTGGATGGAGGTATGCCTTAGTAGTGGATACCTGCATTTTGAGCAAGTTTCTATAATGGCAGATAAAAGGGTGAGAATATCGAAAGATAGAAACTTTGTTTGTTTAGAGGTGAAAGGATTGGAAACTTTTCCAGGCAGTCCAGTAAGAGCCAAGAGTGTGAGGAGCAATCCCTGACAGGACAGGATGGCCCAGTGCCACCTGGAGATAGTGATGGAAAGGATGATTGAGAAGAATGAGAGTTCTGAATAACGAGGTATTGTACAAGGTTTCAAGTATGCATCTGGTTCCCAAATTTCTTTTAAAATTTGCTGCTGGAGTAAGAGAGGAATGTAAGGAGGACGAAACACCAGTGTATTAGGAGGAGCTGAAAGAGGAAAAGCTGTTCGGAGAAAAAAAATCTCTGTTAAGGGGGAATGAGGCAGGAGAGATGGAAGCAGGAGCATGACCAGCAGGTGGTGTGGGAGAGAATGATGGAATAGATGAAGTAGAAGGTAGGGGTTGAACAGTTGGAGCTGCCACTGAGCTATGTTGGATGGCAGGGGATAGGAGAGACAAAATATTTAATAGGACGCCCGCAGGTTGGGGCTGAGGTAAGAGGCTGAGGCACTATTAGTAGAGTGGGCAGAGAGATTGAAATCCGGGGCCAAAGGCATGAGATGACTGATGCCAGGTTGGATGCCGGGGATAGGGGAAGAAAAGGAGGAAAAAAGAGCAGAAAGAAGATTGTGCTAGGTGGGGTTAGATAGGGGTCCTGAAGCTCAGTGGCTTGGGTGAAAGAACTCAAAGGATGTTGTAGAGAAGCTTGAGTCTTAGGTTGGGCTGGAGGATGAGCAGAGGTGGCAACCAAGTTGTCTTGGATGCCAGGGGGTAAAGAAGGGTGCAGGCTACTTGCTAGCTATGCTGAAGGTAGTTTGCTGGATGAACTCGGGGCCATGGGGACAGCAGCAGGTACAACAGGGGCATAAACAGAAGAAACTGGTGCCGAAGTCACCAAGCAAGTAGAACTTTGGCCACGTTGGATGCCGGAGGCAGAGACAGAGGAGAGTGTGGAAATGAAATTAAATAGAGAGGAAGGGAATGGGGGAAGGGCATGGACCTGAGGCCTTAGACTCAACAGCACAGTCAGCAATAATCGAAATACAAGTGTAAATAGCACAGGGCAGAGCACAGACTTTTGTTTTGCACCAGCTAAGTTTAATGACCCCGGCTGTCTTCATTCCTCCTGAACGTTCATTTAAAAACTCCATTTGACTGCTTTTTTTGCTGTTGAAAATGAACCTTGAATGCGGTTTTCCTCTTCTGATATTCTCACCCAAATCGATGCATTGTGTTTTTACTATTCCTTAGACTACAACATTTTGAAGAGCTCAATTGCATTAGGTTATGTAGTCAATGTATGTTTTCATTCAGTCCAAAAGGTAGAAAAGGTGTTGGTGTTTTCCCTGCAATATGAACTATGATGCACCAGATGTATTTAATGTTATAAAAATACTGTAATAATTACAGGAACTCATCAGACACTCTAATTATTTCAACAAACCTTGTATCCTACTGTTCTGTACTTCTCCAGGAGCCAGTTCAGAACACAGAGATTCTTGGTCAAACAAATGCTGTAATTGCTTGATAAAAGCCATTTCTCATCTTTTCTCTTAGTGTCGGTGCTGCTATTGCATGTAAAGGAGGCGACTTGAAAATGAAATGTGTAATTGCCTTACAGAGAGTCTCCTTGAAGATGTGCATCGGCTAGCTCTCCACTGTCAATCAACTTGACTTTTGAAGAAACCAATGTCATTCAACGACCATACAAATTGTACATTCGAAGGCACGTGACGAGAAATCTTTGTGCTGATTGACACCAAAAATGTTGTTTCAGATTGTTAGACAAACTGTTTTACTTGTCCAACCATCTCGTTCTTTCCTAATTTCCAGTGAGCACAATTCTTTCAGTTTCTTCTCTTGTATTTCATTACTATTTTACTGTTCCCTTCCCCAATATGGAGATGGATCCACAACCAAAACCCCGTGTTTCAACCTGTATTTGTGCATCACCTTAACCACTTGGCCACCTTGGCACGCAACTGCCAATGAGGGGGTATGCTCAAGATAATCATCTTTCTCCATATGCGAGGGTCATTTTCCTCTTTCCTCTTTTCGAAGAGGAAAACATATTGAGCTCATTGGACATGAAAGTGCCAGATAAAAGCCATTTCTTATCATTCTCTTAGTTTCAGTGCTGCCATTGAAGGTAAAGGAGGCAAATTGAAAATGAAGCTTGGTATCACTTTTAAAGGAGTCTTCATGATGGCGTGTGTTGGCTGTCAATTAGCTCAACTTTTGAGAAGCCAATCACAAACAATGAACATACAAACATGCTTTTTTTCCATAGAGTCCAAGCATGATTTTCACCATTAAATATCTAAAAGCGTTGTAACACAGGAAAAAAAATAGATACAAATGAGATGGTTAAAGGTAGAAAGATGCCAAGTCCTTATGCTTTTGTTAGAAACTGCAAGCTGCAGTACTGGAATTTGTCAGTAGGTGGAGGTGTGACGCAGGAAAAAATTATGCAGTCTTGGAGCGCTGTTGTGCCTGATAAGTATAGGAACAGAATAGGCACCACAGTCATGTATTTCTCTATATTTCCAAAACTGTAAAATAACAGTGTTGACCATTCTACTATTATACTACCTTTTAAGAGATATATATGAGCTATAAGTTATAATGTATGCTTCCTATTCCTTTTTCTCAAATGGTTACATACAGATCCAGACATTCAAAAACGTGAGATATGCTGTGTTAAAACCTGGGGGGGCATGGTGCAATATACCACATCATACCGCATGTTAACTGAAATATGATAATAGTATCTGGAAGCACCTTGTAAAACTGCCAGGTAAAGCTAATAAAGCTTAACTTCTCATGTACAGCATTTGGTCTGTTGCAAGAAAACGCCCTCTTTCGAATCCCAGTTGGTGCTTAGGGAAAATCTTTTTCCAATTAATGAGTTGTATACTCTTTAGAGTTTTAATAATTTTAAACTGTGTATTACAGCATGTTAATCATTATACATTTAAAAGTCTGAATATTTTATTAAAGCAAGATTGCTAAGTAGGACAAAAGTACACAACCCTCCACCTTCATCAGAAATATTTTAATTATGCTTGAATATTTTATGCATCTGTTACAACCCCAAATGTCTAGGGGTAAAGGGGTGTAACATTTAGGATAATTTTTGGAAGCAGGTGGGTTCTGGTGAGGGACTAGGAAGCTTGATATTAAGGGTCGGTAAAAAAGTGATGATTTTAAGTTGAATAAGTGACTGGTATGAAATAAGACAATAACACATAGGGGTCAGGAACTAGAGTGGTGCCAAAGAAGAGAAAATAACAAACAAAATGGAGCTGGTTAGGAAAGTGAGGGAAAGCTAACCTGACTACAAAAGAAAACCCAAAACACACGGTCTTCGGCGTCTTCAACACCCTAGTTAACCTCCACTGTCTGCCCAAAACCATACAAGACAAACAGAACTCACCCGTACTAAACTAGTGTTACTAATACAAAATCAACTAAGTGTGTAGAATGTACTCAACAACCTAAACTAACCTTATACACAAAAGTTCACACAAAAACATGAGTGAACTAGGAATACAAATAAGGGAAAACGAGAGTAATCAACAGGAACAGGGTACAAAGGAACACAAAAGGTGAACATATAACACGTTAGGGCAAGGTAATGGCAAAACAAGGATAAACACACAAACAAACGAAAGTACAAAGAAACAAACAGAAACCAACAAACCAACAAAGCCAAAGCAAAATCAAAAGTGAAGCGATAACCAAAGCCAAGCGGAATTGAAGTCAAACGAAAGGCCTCTTCCTTCTGAAAGCCACCATGTTTTATACTGAATAAGATGCACTCTGATTGGCTGAGAAGCTGATTGATGATGACATCATACTGAAACAGTGGTGTAATGGTGGGCCAATGGGGGAGGGAGAACAATCAAAGGTCAGCAGTGTGGAACATAACAAAAACACACTGGGACGTATCAGCATCAAAGTCTTTAACTTGGTAACTTACATGGGTTCTGGTTTTAATGTGTTTGTTCTAACATTATTAATCTTATATTCTGTACTTCATAAAAAGTTATAACGTTTTATCCTTTTCTAAGAATACATAGTAAGAACACCAGTTTCTGTTATTGTAAAAAAATAAATGTTGTAGTGATTTAACATCACTTGATTACTTGATTGTTATATTAATATGGAATCGTATAACTAAGCAGCTAAAGTATTACAAGTGGACATTTTGGAAACAGTTTGACATTTGTTTCTTTTAAAAAAAAACTTCTATTGTCCTTGTAGTGGTAATGTAGTGAGCTGCACCCAGACGGTTCAAAGCGCGATCAGAGAATTACTTTGTTTCTTACATAGCCGAATATATAAAAATAGTCCACTATTATAGCATGTTGTTGGTGTGAGTGTGTGTATCTGGATTAATTATTAAAAGTTATGGTTTTGTGATTTAGGATTTCTTCATGCAATTCTTTAAGTTAAAGGAGGGACAAAGGTTATATATATTTGTAAAAACATTCCAATTTAAATGCAATACAGAATATATTATTAATAACATTATAACAAATTCAGATTCTTGGGCTTGTGCCTTCAGTGCTCCTGCCCCAGTTCACCCTTCAACACATGGGCTCAAACCCAGGTCTCCTGTGTTGCTTAACAGAAGGTTTTTTCAGCTGAGCTACAGAAAACCTCCTTCAGTACTAGTGGCTGCAACCGGCTTGTACCATCTGTATGCCTGCCGTTTGTTACAATATTAATAATGAACGACCATCAATGAACTGTAAACTGAAGAGTTAGAGACGACATGTTGAGTCTTGTCTTTTCAGCTTGGAATGTAACCTTTGCAGCGATCCTTTTGGCCATATTTTTTCCATAGCCGGATTAGTAAAAATAGATCGGATTAATAACTGGAGTAAGACGAGATATTTCACACATACTTTGAAACCATACAGCTTTGGAACAGCAGGAGGCGAGACCCATCTGGGAGGGGGGGAAGGTATTTTGTTTTTCCTGCGCAAACCGTATTTGCTACAATACTAAAATGAGTCCCTGAGGCATACCATTCAAATTTTGGAATTATAAAAAATATATCTGTGTTGAGTTTGCATGAGAGACAAAAGGTACCTTTTGAGAAGTCGTGTACTGCTTGCAAAATAGCAGATTTTGACGAACAGCTAATTTTGCTTGAAGAATTTAAAATCTGTCTGTACTGTAGCTTTATTTAGTTTAGAAGAAAGTCACCTTTCTCTTACAAGCGGCTCTGTTAAGCAGAGTTTGTGTTAACACACCACTCCCTTTTGAATGATTTTTAATCAACTTCGTCTGTCAGTGAAAAAAAATGACAGCGGGCACTTTTCCTTCCCCCCTGGTGCGAGGTGATAATGTGGAAAACGTTTTTTTTATTTTACTGGGAGTGTGAACATTGAGTGAGCACTGGGGGGTACAGTGAGACTAACATAGTGAGATTGCTGAGATGGATAGTTTTAGTAAATATGTTGACAAATATCACAATTTTTGCAAGATAAAATTATATCCAGTTTTGAATGAGCTATGTGACCTTGCCCTGTGAAATTGTGGGAAAGAGGTTTAGTGAACAGCATTACTCACAGTGTAGTGACCATAGACTGTTTTATTACACTGTACAGTATAACAGTGTAAAGCAAGTATGTTTTTTTAATGTTTGTAATCGCTATTCTTGCAAGTACATTTTGTATTCAGTTTGGTTCTGTGTGTCAGCTGGTGGGCAAATATCCGAGGTGAAAATTCTTCCACAAGGAGTGTACCTTTAAAGCAGAGAAGACGGCACCAAACTTTTTCGGCTCTGTATGTCTCTCAAGCCTTTTCTCTTTGGCAGTTTAGTCATAAAGGTGGGAAGACGCCTCCCTTCTCCCCCCTCCCCCTTCCCTCTGCCTGCCTGACCTGTTCCCATTTTTAACCATTCTGTGTCTGAATCATAGTGGGTGAGAGAGAGTAGCAAGAGACAGAAAAAAAATTAACCCTGGTTTAATTTTAAATTATATTTTACCTTCTTTTTTATTTTATAAGTTAATATTTTACTTGTTTTTATAGTCGGATTTAATGTATATTTGAACACAGTTTTGCAAATTAATGTTTTTACAAGATGCGGAAGTGCAACAATTTGTCACAGTGAGAATTTTAATACTAATTATTGATTACTAATAGTTATGCACCTGATGCCTGACTTTTAGATGTATATAAAATATTGAACTGTGACTTAACATTCAGAAATACAATCCAAAATAGTCTGTGATATCCGTGTAGATTAAACTCTTCTAAAATGTATTTAAAAAAATAAAAATGATTAAACTGTATCATCTTTCCATGTGTAATGTCATTAGAAAGTACAACAATGTTTTGTTTAACGATGGTTTCAAATATAAAACTAACTGGTAAGAAAGCTATGTTTAATGATAATTAAAAGATTTCAAGTTAAACTAAATGATTGACATTCCTTTTCTATGTTTTAAAGGCAGACACACTCAGTGCCATAAACACTGCAAGCTGCAGAACAGTCTTCTTACAGCACCACCTCTTCTCTGACTGAGCTCAGTGGGTGCACTATTTTCTCAGCGACCTGCTAAGTTTCTTCATACCATGGGAAGAAATGAGAATGTGATTGTACTGTATCTGTATGAAATGTGTGTTGCGTTTACAAAATTAAAGTGTTTAAAATGTTTAATTAAAAATTTTTAAAAATTACAGCTAACACAAAGATTCTAATCTGATCACAAGGAAAATCACCCATTTTTAGTGGATTTTGTGTTTTTAGCTATTTAGATTTTAAAATCATGCAGTGTCTGTTTTAGGCAGACACGTTTTTTCTTAGTTTTGATTTTCTTTAAAATTAAAAGAATCAGTTGCCCATCATGCCACACAATATTATGTTACATTTTTATGTTTTTGAGAGACTTCAGAAGGCTTCAACTGATGCATAAAAAATATAGCATAATGCCTTCTCGCGTTATGAAGTCACTTGCACCTGGGATCTGGTTTATTCAAACTAAGGTTTCTAAAAATGCAACCAGGTACCGCTTTGTTATTCTCGATTTTAATTACAATCTATATGATTTCGTGTTAAGACTTGAGGCGTCTGTTAAATTGCCCCACTGAATAAAATGTTTTGAATTAAACTGGTTGAACAGTTGACAGTATTCACGTTTCCTTATTCACATTTTTATTCCATTATTAATATAATTTAACATTGAATATGTTATAATATATATACAAAAAAAAACATTTTAATACAGTGTGCATTATATTTGCTATTTCATTTTTTAAAAAGTATTTGTTAGAAGAAAAACTTGTGTAGTAAGCAGGTATTGAACCCAGTTCATCTAGACAGACCGTCAATTGACAAATCCACTGCACTACCGGGAAATGCATCTGAGATGAACTGCTTAAAATGTTTAGAAAGTAATCATGCATGACTACCAATACCAGCCATTTACAGTATACATAATATGTTTATATTCCTAAATAAATATCGTTTATGTCCTTAAGACACGTTATGCTCCTTTTCTTTTTATGCTCAGCTACTGAAATTCCCCATTCAATTGTAAAATTCCGTATTAATATTCAATATTAAGCAGATTAAAACATGCATAGTTAAGAGATTAAATGAAGCAATCGTTTCACTGACAAGCAATGCATCATGAGTGCCGCCTGTCGGTCATTTTGGCCAGCCAATCACGTACTGCGGTATAACTGTAGATAATTTCACATGGTACGGGGTTCTACCGTGCATTTTGAATGGCTGCATCTGTATCCTTACATCTCACATGGTTATACAAAGTATGTTATCTGTATATTTAGCCTTTATTAGAACATTACTCCCAGTTGCAATCTATAAAAGGTGATTTGAAGTACACTAGAACAAGATTGAGACAAAATGGAAGTTATTATATAGAAGAAAGTGTTTTTTTTTACAAGAAGAGACAGTAAGAGACGAAGATGCCTTTTTTAAAATATGTCTCAATGGCAAAATTATAATTAAAATAATAAACAAAACCACATTCTAGTTGTATTTGATGAAATGTCAAAATCAGCTTGAGCACTGTATTTAATGTTGTACAAGTGAATTAACTATTCAGCAAAAAGCACATATACTTTTGTTATTAATTTCAAAGATAGTTCTTTATTTAACAACATCAAACAATAATCAAAAACAGATAATCTGAGGATTCCATCCAGCTGTTTCCTGAAAATATCCAATGAATCCACTTTAACAACATGGCTGGGTATCTTGGTTTACATTCCCACCTCCCACATTTATATCTTATTAAAAAACATATTAAACATGTTACAGAGGAAAACAGTATACATTCAGTCACAGCGATCTGTCTAGGCTACAGAAATAAAGCATGTTCTATTCACAGACATATGAATTAGGTTAAACAGAAATGGAACAATATTCAATACACAATTTTAAACTTGTGTTCAGCTAGTATGTATCCAAAATACATGACTGAAGTATTTCTGAATGTCATTACACAGGAGAATATTAAATATTAATTTCAATTTGTATTAAGATTTTATCAGACTTAAATGACTACAATTTTTTGTGTAATAGCAAGTCCTCTTTCAGATGTGTAGGCAGCCTTCTGACTACAGTGCAGTGTTGTTTAAAGGTTCTGTGCATGGTGTCATCATGATTCACAATAGATTATCCATTCACACAGTTTCCAGAGTCTCATTTCTTTCTTTTGTAGCATTTGTATCGTACACCGTGTCTCTTCTTTTGATGTCTTCGCTTGTCTGATTATCATTTTTTAAATTTCTGGAAATGCTGTAGTATTAATTTGAATGATTTGCATTTATTTTACAGTCATTGAATTGAATGCATTGTGTTGTTTTCCAATTTAGTAGCATTTGATACATTTAATGCAATAATTTACTCATTTATTTACAGTATTCATAAAGGTTCAGTGAATAGAAAATGATGATTGCTGTGCATCGATTAACGTATTTGCATTGGTGGATATTGACATCTTTCATGACAAAGTGTCTTTTAGAAACTGAATCTTACTGTGAACCAAATATGCTTTAAGATTGTTTTACTTCTACATGGAATTTGGGTGGATCAATGCTGTGGATACTACAGTATTTTGAAGTTCTACTGCATTATTTCCTGTACTTTTCGATTTGTGTTTTTTTTCTTAATTTGTGTGGTTGATCTCTTACTCCTTTTGTAATTTCTTTTAATCATTGTTTTTGATAGGTCAAGCAAGATCTTCAAAATTATCACAGCATATTGTACTACTTAGTTTTTCAAACTTTTGTATGTGCTCATCAATTTGATTGAGATCCTTTTCAACGTCTGTTATCAAATGATTTATTTGTTTAGCAATTTCAGAACCATCTTTGAATTCCTTTGCTTTATTTTTAATGATTATGATATCAAAAATCATGGTGGCTGCGGCAAGAATTCCACCAGCCACTCTGACAACGCGGCCTGCAACGTTGGCCCCCGCAGCTATAATGTCATCTAAAGGCCCAAGTAAGTTCACAGCCTGGAAGCACTGACACAGCATATTATTTGCCATATTTTCAATGTAAGAAGCATGATCTTCTCTAAATACTTTCATCATTTGGCCAACATATTCAATTATGTTTTGGAGCTCCCTCATGTGTTTCTGTATTTCTTCCTGAATTTTTTTAGCATCGTCTGTCTTGTTCTTGGTAACAAAGTACTTAGTGAGATCTGAGGTTAGGACAGTGGCACCACCGCTTACTCCTGCAGCAACCCCTCCAACTGTAAGTGCTAAAGAGGCACCAGCAGTAAAAGGAGCAAGTAGTATCCCACCAATAGTAGCAGCTGATCCTGCAATTCCAACACCAGCTCCCACAATGCTGCCTACTGCAGTGCCCTTGTGGGTTTTTTCAATGCCCTCTGCCAGGGTTTTCATAGATCCCACAAAGTTGTCAATTTCTGTCTTCTTTTTGTGGTACAGAAGGACTGTGTAATATGTGAATGTCTGTTGAAAGACACAGAAATTAGAAAAAAAACAATGCATTGTACTAAACATAAAGGAACACTGTTGTATACAACCTCTAGAAGAATCAGAATTATTTTAGATATTATATATTATACAATTAGTATACATTTACAGAACATTACATTTGAACATTACTACATAATAAAACATTGTATCTTATTTGTACCATTTTGATATCTCATGTACTTCGACACACAAGACAGGACCCTGAAAATGGTCCTGTGATCAATGGTCCTTGATCAGACTATATTTAGGTTTCTCATTGCGTTATTTACCCACATCCAGAAAATATCTACCAGATTTCATGTGCCTTCAGGTTTAAATTTTTTTTCCAATTTGTGATTAATAAGGTAAATGCAGTTTATTTAGTTTTTTGATAGCGTACCAACTGCTATCATAATAAAAAAATAAAATATTTATACTGATTTAGTTTTATGTGTTTTCAAATGTTTTACGTTAAGATGCAATTACCAGATCTGTTGTGTTCATTTAAAACATCATAAATTACAGTTTTGGAAAAAATGACAAGAACCTAAAGTATTATTCAGTGAATCTGTGATGATGGTAAGATAGTGATAGTAGATCCATTCAGTTGATTTCTCCTTAGTGTAACAGTTTATGTCTGTTAATTCATCCTCAGAAAAGTATTGACATTCTTCCACAGATTAATTAATGTGAAATTCAGATATTTGTTTTGCTTTGTGAGTTAAATGTTTACAATCATGACCTATTATATCTGTTATGACTAAACCGTCTTATACAAAAGCATATCAATTTTTTTATTACACTAATATATAAATATGGTGTGCTGTGGCCTCTAAAATATTTAGCTTTTTTCCAAAAAAGTTGGAGAGTAAATTAGGTTCAACCCTGAAAAACTGCACTGCAAAATTAGGAGATTATTTAAGTCATGAGACTGTTTCTTAATGTGTTCTTGCATTTCTCCAATGCTTTATGTTGTGCATCTTATTTTCCTAAGCAATTTTTGCACATAAGTTTGTACTAGTGAAAGACGTTGTGATTTATATACAGATGCAGCCATTTAAAATGCGCTGGCGATACCGCATTATTTTGCGGTGCGCTTTACGCAGTCTACCGCGAGTTACCGTAAATTCTCCTATAATACCGCAAGCAAAATAATACTATCCGGAATTTCCGCATGGTGGAGCTAATAAAGCCCAACCTCTCATGTTTGAGCTGTGGCCATCAAAATCTTTAACGAAGATATTACTAATAGTATTAATAATGAATGACCTTGGACAAGCTGTAAACTCAAAGTATTGCCCTGGTCCACATTCTTTTTTTCATTGACCGTCTTTGTAAAAGTAATACCACAGCATTTCGCAATCACGCATTTGTTTCCAATCATGCAAAGTACAGTAATTTTTGAGAATCGATTCACCATGCCTTTCACATGCTCATAAAAGAGATTGATTTAGGAACATAAACATATTACCGTATGCAAACTGTACTGTATACAGTATGTATATGTATATTTAATGTCTTTACTGTGCCCGTTTAAGTATTGAATATTTATATGGAATTTTACCACTGAAAGGAAATCTTAGTACCTGAGCATAAAAAGAATAGGAGCATACTGTAATGCGTGTGAAGGCCATAAACGATATTAATTTTGGAACTTAAACATACAGTATATGGCTGGTCTCGGTACTTTAAAGAAAACATACAGATGCAGCCATTCAAAGTGCGCGGTACAGACACGTACCGGAGGTAATTGACTACGGCGTTGCGCATTGTGACGCACGATGACGCGCGGTACCGCGGTACGTGATTGGTTGACCGACAGGGGCACTCGTGGTCCGTTGGTCTGTCGTAGAAAGATTTACAGTAAACGTCTTTATGGTGTCCGTTTTAGTATTGAATATTTATATGGAATTTTACCACTGAAGGGAAATCTTAGTAGCTGAGCATAAAAAGAATAGGAGCATACTGTAACGCATGTGAAGGCCATAAACGATATTAATTTTGGAACATAAACATACAGTATATGGCTGGTCTTGGTACTTTAAAGAAAAAATACACACCAGTATTCCATTTCTGCCTAAACATTTTAAGCATCGAAGTCTTTAACTAACGTGATACCGGAGTCAACAAGCATACTTTTAGAATTTGATTAAAAGGGAATATAATATGGAATCGCGTATCTAAAGAAATTAATAACGATATAATTATATTCATGTACCGCAACACAAGAATAATACATGCTGTACATTGTCTGTTGATAATGTTTCTGTAGTGCTTTTTCAGCACTTGGTATGTGACCTTGCCGGTGGCGCAGTTGGTTAGGTTCCTGACTCCCATGTCATATGGTCTGTGATCAAATCCCACTGGAGCCATGAATATCCTTTAACAAACATTTCTTTGAAAAAATGAAACGTTTCCCTGCGTCAGAGATTAAATAAGACCTCACTCGCACCAAACAAATTTATATTTCTAAATATCACAACATGATCGAATTTAAGTCATTTTAATAACAATGAATAGTCACCTAGGCGTTACAATATAAACATTTATATTGATTTAAATCGCAAACGCGGGTTTAAATATATGTGTTTTTTGATTCACAATCAGACAAATGCAACATAAATTGATATCTTTGTCTTCTAAGTATCTTAATAAACTTTCAGCATAGCTTTCTCCCCGTTTAGATTTATTTTTCTTGGGATCTTGGGATCAAACATGGAAAGATTACATTGTAATCGTTCTTATTTTTTAAATACATTTTAGAAATGTGTAATCTATACTAAAAGGCTGTACACCTGCTATAAAGATACATATTGTAATACTTTCAAATTCGGATAGGACAGACGAGAACTCAGGCTTGCGGAGTTAGAGAAAGTTAAAGCCTTGATTTTATATATCACCTTTAAAAGTGGCATCTCAAAGCAAAGTAAATACCCAACACTGATTGTATCCATCTGTCATGCTAATAAAGCACCTTGAATTGAATTGAATTGAGGGAGAGAGGGGGGAGGGCGAGCGAGAGACCCAGGACAGACAAGCAAATAAGATACACTCCACAGACATTCACAACAGCGACATATCATAAAACGTTTGCACATATAGTTAAGTTATTACTTGGTTTTCAAAATGCAATGAAGTTTGTCACTAGTATACTTTTAATACAGTCTTTGCTTATTATTGTTATAGAGAAACATGATCAGATTTTCCCTGGTTCAGAAAAAAGACGATTAAAATCTGTAATCTTTCCACTTGTATGTCATCGGAAAATACAAGAAGTTTCTGCTTTGTGTAAGGATGGTATCAAAAAGTAATCTAAGTGGTGAGAAAGCTGTGCTCCTTAAAGCGCTTTACAGGATAAAAACAATAACAATAATAGTGTTAGGCTGGGCAAACGATTTTTTTATAGAAATACAAAATGAGATATAATGATGTGTTCCGGCTAAGACATTAACGAGTACAACCCCCCTCTCTGCGGGAGTGCTGGCTGTGACGAATTAAACCGGTTTCACAGGTATTTTCAAAGTAGAAGGGGGCGGGATTTCCAGCGAAAGACACCTCCCCCTCCAAAACCAAGGAAGTACAGTACTTACTAGTTAAGAAAGCTAGGCTCCTCAATGAAATCGCTTTAACATGCTAATGAGTTGGTGTAACAGTCCGGGCGTGGCAAGCTTCTAATGTCAACTCGACTCGATTGGAAGACAATGAACATATTCTAGCCCTAAATGAATTAATAGCAAACATGGTTTACATAAAATACATTTTTCCAAGAAAGTTTATAATAATACGATCTATAGTTGAAATCTGAGCCTTAATAAAAAGAAAAAGCATTTTCAGAGAGCAATTACGCTGTGTTTATGTAGAAAAAGTGATTAGGTTTATGAGCAATCTAATTACTTATTCGTTTAAAACGCTATATAAAATAAAGTTTATTACTAATTTGCTGGACAGAGCGGTGAACATTATTATGGATAAGACAAAGATAACGATCCTGATCAGTTTAGAAATCTGTGTACGCTGTAAGGTTTTTACTTCTTAAACTTTTAAAATACACGTTTCGAATAGAAAGAAATCATCTTCCTGGTACAGTATGTATAGCAAACCAGCACATCTTTTTTCTCCAATCAGAGGGGTTAGATGCTCGGTTAAAGCAAAGGAGATTGTTTGTTATAGTGGACATAAAAACAAGAGTTCCCTGGCATTATATCCTAGAAGACACAGACCGGCACCAGACCGGGAGAATGCCCGCAGCGTAAAAGAAAATGCCTGATGAACTAGGGATTGGACAGTTTCCAAGTGCTAGTACAATCGATGGAAATGTTCAAATAAATGTGCAAAAGAAATAAACAAAATAATCATTTATTTCTTTATCATATTGGCTAGCTAATGTCCTCTCTTTGCTAGTTAGTGGCTGTGTTTCTGCGTTGGGTAGCAACGGGTGACTGTTCTCAGGCGGAAGATGTAAACAGCTTAATTTTCGTGTTAAATAATTTTTTAAGATTAAAATTCATCCTATACAGCAATCGCAGATTTGGGTACCGTTTCATAAAACTTTCATGCTTAAAATGTTTAGGGAGAAATGGAAGACTGGTGTGTATTTTTTCTTTAAACTACCAAGACCAGCCATACACAGTACAGTTTACGTACATACAGTAAAGTTTATGTTCCTAAATTAATATCGTTTATGACCTTCAGATGCATTATGCTCCTCTTCTTCTTGTGCTCAGCTACTAAAATTTCCCTTTAGTGGTAAAATTCCATATAAATATTCAAAACTAAGCTGATAAAAATGTGCACAGTAAAGACATTAAATGATTAAATCTTTTCACTACCAACCAATGCACCACGAGTGCCCCTGTCGGTCATTTTGGCCACCCAATCACTTATCGTGGTGCCCTACGGTGCCCTGCGGTGGCTTGTGGGTAGATTACCGTACTGCGGGTTTGTACCGCCATTTTGAATGGCTGCATCTGTATCAATAGTACCACTATTCTGTAATAGGTCTTTCAGTAAACCGGTGGACCAAACAATTCAATAAGAAGTTTTTAATTTAATGACATTTACCTTCAAGGAGTCTTTAAGCAAAGGGTCCAGGTGAAGGGTGCCAAGTTCAGAAAACACAGTCTTGCTTATATCATCAGACCCTAAATGAAAACATTTTAAGTGCTTTACTCCAACAGCATAAAGCACATTAACAAAAAACGTAGCCTGTGAATATCAATGTTTAAAGATGTACACAATCTTTAGAAAATGTGTCTTTATAAACACATGTATAGTTCTCAAGTGAATGACTGATACCTTTTATGTTCATTAAGTTCAGTGAGAATTTCAGAAATTTTAAATTTTTTTGTTTTGGAATCTTAATGCATGACAACCCCTGTAATACAGTACAAGCACCAGTAAAAAATAGCAAAACTTTGTATTCATTAATCACAGTGTTTTGTCGATTCAATATACAACAGGACAGGATTATTAAAAAAATGAAAGGTTAGTTCAAATGAAAATAATGATTGTATAATTTTAGGACAGCACTAAAAGTCAAACAAATCGGATACATCTCATACAGTTTTGGATCTTGGATAGAAAGAACATCTTTGCATGTACAACAGGAAAGACTAAGCTGTCAGAAGTGAAATCTCTTTGTATTCTGTGAGTCCTAGAACCTAAATAAATTGCTATTATCTCACACCAGAAAGGAAAGATTGTTGAGTTCACATTCATGACATTCATATCACATGAACTGATAAAGGTAATTCTCTAGAACAGGTAAACCATAGCACAGTGTTGAAGGTATTAGTGCTTAATGTGTAAGCCTCTTGAACTGGTTTTCAATTGGCTTGAAGGAAGGCTTGCTTAGAACATTGGACTGTGTCTGGGATCTACTTCCATCGGATTTCAGCTCTGCCATCAGTAGGAAAGAAAACTGTAAACTAACAAACTAAATATTTGAACAATTTTTTTTTTGGTAACCAGACTGAGATTCTGTGTCCCCTTCTCCTCAAGATATACTGAGTTAAGGAAACTTTTTTTTAACTTAAAAATTACTAACCACCTGTAAGAGATGATTATATTGTTTTTTTAATCAATTAAAATTAATGAATACTCTAACAAGGCAGAATCTCACCAGAGTATTCAATAAAATGCAGAATATAAGGTGATCCTATAGCTTGCCCTGACTCTCCTGTAAGGCATGAGGTTATTCAACAAGAAAATCAGGAAGGCATGGCAGAAGAGCACAATAATGTTCTGCAGTGAAGGGGTTCTGATGAGCCAACAGCTGCTCCAGTCAGGCTCACTGCCAGTATAGAGCCCAGCCACAAGAAGAGTGAAGAAACTGACCCAAGTGTGATTACAGACCAACATGTCTGACTTCTACATCTAAGATTATGGAAATAATTAGAATAATTCAGCCCATTTTTCAAGGTTTTCAGTTTGTACTTTCAGAAGGTAGGAGCATTTGGTTTTTACTTGGAGGCTGTCTGTTAAAATGTGTAAATAAAGCTAAAAGAAAATTCATATTTAATAAGTCTTTATTTCGCCCAGGTCAGGATTTTACATAATGTTGGATTTATGTAAATCTTGCATAACGCTGGGGAGTTATTTTATTCCTGGTAAATCATCCATATGTTATTTCTGGGTAAGTTATGCATACGTTTGATCAGATTATAACAACAACTTACTTTGTGTTCCATTGATTTCAAGTCACCATAAGTACCGAGACACATCCACTTTAAGTTAAAAACGTAATCACTTGAGATGCTTTAATAAGATGTTTTAATGAGCAAAACAGGATAGTTTTGTCCATTCTTTCTATTCCCCCCCCCCCCCCATTATATTAAATGCTGCTCAATTGGATTTGACTTGGACTGTCTGAGATAACTCGAGGTTTGCTGGGATGGTGTGTTTCAGGTCACTGTCATTCTGATGGTGGTGATGGAAGTAATTTCTTCAAAATAATGGCCCAAATATTTCTGTAAACCTCAGAATTCACTCTGCTGCTGCCTCATTATTTATATAATTAATACATTATCTATCAAAAGTATTCACTCCCGTTGGATATATTTATGTATTATTGGGTTACAATATGGAATCATTGAGTATTTAATTGGGATTTTATGCCATTGATCTGCACAAAATACTTTATAATATCGAAGTGTAGCCAATTCTACAGATCCTGCCAAATGAATTATGGATATAAACCAGAAAATAACTGATTGAATAAGTATTCATACTTAAAAAAAAAACACACACACAAGTGTTTCAATCAATGTGAGATGAGCTCTTAAAATAATGCAAGAGGGAATCTGTAAATTCAACTGACCAGTGCTTTCAATTTATCCAATATTAAAGCCTTCCAACATCATTTTTCATGCTTTGATGCGGAGATTAAATATTTTGTCCTACAGATACAGCCATTCAAAATAAGCGGGGTACACTGCGGTACAACGCAGTGGGCATGTTGCATCAAACAAGCGTCATAACAAGTCATTTCACGTCATACCGCATTTTACCTCTTGGAAATTAGATTATGTTAATAGTATCCGGAATCACCTTATAAAACCGCCAGGTGGAGTTACAGAAGCAGCCATTCAAAACAAGCGGGCGATACTGCGTTATAACGCTTGTCGCAGTATAACTCGTTACCGTATAATACTGTATTAATACCGTATATTCTTGCATAATACCGCATGGCACCGCAAGTAAAATAATAGTATCTGGAATTTCCGCAAGCTGGAGCTAATAAAGCTCAACCTCTCATGTACAGCGTTTGAGCTGTCGCCATCAAAGTCTTTACCAAAGATAATACTAATAGTATTAATAATGGATGACCTTGGACAAGCTGTAAACTCAAAGTATTACCCTGGTCCACATTCTTTGAAAACGAAAAGATTTAATTTTCCACTCATCATGTGAGTGGTGTGATGGTCTAAGTGCCTGACTTCTAAGTGAGAGGTAGGCTGTTTGAATCCAGCTAGTGCTATGAATTTTCTTTTAACAAACATTTCTTTGAAAAAATAAAACAGCAATATTATGGACAATTAACTGACTTTTTTATATTTCTAAATATCACAACATGTTCGAATCTAAGTCATTTTTTAATAACAATGAATAATCACCGTCTTGCCCTCTGATCGTGTGGGGGTCCGTTTAGATCTCCCTTCAGATTTAAAAGGTTATTAATAATATTTTCGGTGTCACATCTTCAAATTTAGCTGATATTTTGCTGCCTTCGCATGCTTACACAGCTCCATGGGTAAACTATCGTACTTGACTGAGAAAGCTTTAGAGAACTTAACATTTTTATTATCAACAAATTGTAAATACTATGTTTACATTGGCATTATTAATTTTTCACTTAAGTGTATGGAGGAGTGTCAGCTGTCAATGAGAGCAGACCCCCCCCCTTAGACTGCGCAAACAATTTTTAAAAATTTAATAAAGAAATGGAGGCTGTATGCGTTACAATATAAACATTTACTGTCAAACTTTAAATCAACAATTAATTTAAAGACGATCTGTCAATGTGCAATGAAATACAATATTGTTGTTGTTGTTATTGTTGTTTTCATCCTGTAAAGCGCTTTGAGAAGCCACCTTTAAAGGCGCTATATAAAGGCGCTGATTCTTATGGAATGTGTTTTCTTACAGCACCCAGACAAACGCAAACGCGTTTTTAATAAAATGCTTTTATTCATTCTTAATCTGACTCACATAACTCACAGCCTTCACTATGTTGTTTTTAAGCCATTTATTTGACCACGCTCGAATATTCTTCTGTCCATATATTTGGAAGGGAAACACAGAAAGCCTTCAAAACAAATGCACTTTGAAGACCATGACTTGTGAAAATGTTCACAGCCTCCACATAAAACTATCAGTGAGCTAATTCTTTTTATTTAAACCTCCGGTTTTTCACTGATGCGTAATCACGCACTAACTGGAACCTGGGGGGACCGCTGTGTGTTAAGAAAGTTAGGTGTTGGCATAAACTATTAGTGAGTGGCTCTGGTGAAATTTAGCTGTGAACTGAAGAGTTAAAGTGTAAAAAGTTTCCTCTTTTTATCGGGAAGAGACATGGTGCTTGAAACAAGAGAGTGTGTGTTTTTTTTTTAATCCCTGGTGGAATCGGGCTTCCATTAGAATCAAGTAATAGGTTTATTCCATGCTGAAAAAAAGAAGAAAGAAACACATTCCATAAGAATCAGCACCCTTATATAGCGCCTTTATATAGCACCTTTCAAGGTGGCTTCTCAAAGCGCTTTACAGGATAAAAACAGCAATAACAACAACAACAACATTGTATTTCATTGCACTTTGACAGATCGTCTTTAAATCAATTGTTGTCAGAATATCCCTGCCTCCAAATAAGAACAAAATTGCGACCATTTTATTAACGAGCTGTTTCAGTAACTCAATGTATATATTTAAAGTAATAATTTAACAATATATGTAAATGTTTTATGATATGTCTATGTTGTGAATGTCTGTAGATTGTATCTTATTTTTAGTTTTTGTTTGTTTCACATTAATTTTATAAGGGAGGGTGTCATAGATAAGACTTCCTTGCCCCCATCTTGATTAAAATACTTTTATTTTTTCAAAATCTGGCAATGCCAGACAGAATTCTCATTCGCCAAAGCGAGAGAGAATTTGACGTTTACATTGGCATTATTAATTTTTCACTTGAGTGTATGGAGGAGTGTCAGCTGACCCCACCTCTTAGGCTGGGCAAACCTGTTTTTAATACCTGAAGAAGGCTCCACGGCCGAAACGTTGTGTTCTCTTTCTTCTTTTTTTCAGCATGGAATAAACCTATTACTTGTTCCTTTGCAGCCTACGCATGCTGACGCAGCTACCCACCTGTTTTTAATACATCTACTTAAGAAAGTTAGGTGTTAGCATAAACTATTAGTAATCAATAATATTAAATTTAGCACTGTAATAAATTGTTGCACTTTTCCCCACATCTTGTAATACCATATTTTTATTGTTCAAATATACATTTAATCTTTCTATCATAAAATAAGTTAAATACAAAATTAAAGAAAAAATAGGGTAAATATAATTCAAAATATTTTGCTAAAAATGTTAACTGTTTATAAAAATAAAATTTGTTAACTAAGGAATAGGATGGCACAGTTGTTAGTATGCTTTTTGTATGTTTTTTTTCATAAATACAACAGTAGTACCAGATGTCTCAGTGGCTCTCAAAATTAAATTATGCATGCAAACCTGTGAATTAGAAAGATAACTAAGATATCCATCCATTTTTAACGGTGGTGAAGTGGTTAGCATTGCTACCTTGCAGCACTGGGTCTGTAATGTAGGGCACTCTGAACGAGTTAAACTTTGATGCAGGAAAAATGTATTTCTATACATTCTATATAAATGTAAGCTATACTGATTCTCCCCAATGTAGTGCAGTTAAAAAAATATCTCTGATGCAGTTCCTAAATTAATATAGTTTATGACCATCACACGCTTTATGCTTCTCTTCTTTTTATGCTCAGCTACTAAAGTTTCCCTTTAGTTTCCCTACCGGCCATGTAGTACACAGCATTGTGGGATAATCGTTTATTTTAAAGGGAACATAGAGAAACTAGGAACTAGAGAAATCAAGAAAGGCTTTTTTCAATACAATTAATAGATGCACAACCTGTTCACTAGGTTATTTAACTCCACACTGAGCAATCTCCAATATGTTCAGAATTTGATAGCCAGAATCCTGTATTGCTTTGAGATGCCAGTTGTAAAGGTGTTATATAAAATAAAGTAATATATTTACAGTAATTTAAAGTATATATTTAAAGTAATAACTTAACAATATATGTAAATGTTTTATGATATGTCTTTGTTGTAAATGTCTGTAATACAGATGCAGCCATTCAAAAGTTTTTTATACATAGCATTCAGAAATACAATCGAAAATAGTTTTGTGGTGTATGCGTAGATGAAACTTTTCTAAAATGTATAACAAAATTAAAGACGATTAAAATCTGTAATCTGTAATCTTTCCACATGTAATGTACAATAAGTTCCTGCTTTGTCTAACGATGGTATCGAAGAAGAAACCTGTGCTTGATGATAATAAAGGGACTTAGAAGTCAAAGAAAATTATTTACGTTGTTTAATTTTAAACACTAAGTTATGAACGCAATTGGTGCTTCACAGCCATTGTGCATTATTGAGCTCCGCGCTTTCTCCTTTCCAATGCTACCTCTCCCTCTGACACAGTGCAGTGGGCAGAACACTGTTTTCAGAGCCTCTGATAGGGGGAAAAAAACCTGCTGATCTGTTCTACATACCAGGAAGATAACAGAATATTTTTTTTTATTCGATACGTGTGTTGTTTTTATGAAATTCGTGTATTTTAAACGTTTAATTAAGTAGTAAAAACCTTACAGTGTAAACAGAGATTCTAAGCTGATCACGAGGAAGAAAAATCAAGTGGTTATTAACTATCGAAACCTGTTTTTTAAGCTTTTAAAGTCGTGCAATGTCTAAGTAGGAACACATCATTATATCTTGTTTTTTATTTATTTTTTAAGAATTAAAATAATCATTTGACCAGCCTAATTTTAAAGACCTCTTTTTGTGAAACTTTTCACAGCCTGTACAAAAAAACTATATACACAATACTGCTGACAGCAGGAAAATTCCTATTCTTTACTCAGCAGCTTATTAAAAACAGCCCCCATGGTGTTCAAACCGATTTTCTTTACACATAAGACTGACACAGCTTCGCACTGTGAACCTGTTTTACTAAGAAAACATGTGTCCGTGGGGGAAGGTGGAGTGTCTTTTGCTGGAAGACTCGTCCTATCCTACTTTGAAAAAAACAGTGAAACCGGTTTAATTCGGCACAGCCAGCACTCCTGCAGAGAGAGATGTAAACCGCGCAGCGCCAGGCAAATGCACAACGTTAATGTAGGGCTTTCGGGCTCATGTGGATTTACGCCCTACAACCTGTGGTACCGCTGTGTACATACAGTACGAACATGTGATATTTAGCAATATAAAAAATGTCAATATACTGTAGTGTCCATAATATTTGCTATTTAAGTTTTTCAAAGAAATGTTTATTTGTTAAAAGAAAACTCACAGAGTTTGCTGGATTGAAACATCCAACCTCATGCTTATACATCAGTCACTTAAGCTGTTACGCCACCAAGGCGAATCATAAGACATCCACTGAAACAGCAATACACATATCAATATAGAACTATAGTTATACCGTTATTAATTTATTTAGATACACAAATCCATTTTTTATTCCCTATTTATCCAATTCTAAAAGTATGCTTTTGTTTATTCGATAACGAGCGTATTAGCAAAGGTTAAAAAGATCAATTTTTCACAAAGTATATAAATGTACAGTAATATGGTCAGAAGGAGCAAGTAAAAACGTTTCAAAATAACCACATGTACTGTAAGACTTTGATGCTTAAAATGTTTAGGGAGAAATGGAATACTGGTGTGTATTTTTTCTTTAAAATACCAAGACCAGCCATATACAGTACAGTTTGCATACAGTAATATGTTTATGTTCCTAAATTAATATCGTTTATGACCTTCAGATGCGTTATGTTCCTCTTCTTTTTATGCTCAGCTACTAAAATTTCCCTTTAGTGGTAAAATTCCATATAAATATTCAATACTAAGCAGATTAAAATGTGCACAGTAAAGAGATTAAATGATTAAATCTTTTCACTACTGACCAATGCACCACGAGTGCCCCTGTCTGTATTTTTGGACAGCCAATCACTTACCGCGGCATATGCTTGTGGTTAGTTGCGTGCGGTACGGGTTTGTACTGTGAACCTTGAATGGCTGCTTCTGTATATACTGTATACTGTATCATATAAATATACCACGATCCTTGAGCAGAGAATTAACTTTCTGCTGCGTTTGTGGAAGACACAAGACAACTTAAAGTCAATTGCTGGTCCGCAGTCATACCAAGCAACAGTTTAAAGGTACAGCCTTGTGGAAACAAGTTTAAACACTGAGTTTAAACACTCAAGTGCACAAAGCACGTCAGGCCAAAAACTAAGAGCACCATGGGAGCTCATTCTTTGTGTACTGAAATGTTCTTAAAAAAACAGAAGTAAACTGTAACAATTGATAAAACAACTTTAAAAGTATTGTTTTCAATTAAATTGAGCCGACAATTTAACTTACTGTGAAACCTGAAGTATTCTTCTCTGATCTTCTTTATGCTCTTCATTGTTTCATTAAATATTTCTTTGTCTTTGTGATTCTGAAGACCTCTAGTGTATTTATCCTTTAGATTCGTAAATCTTTTCATGCAATTCTTTTTACAAAGTTCATTCAGCCATTGGTCTTTCAGTTTCTAAGTGGAATGGTAAAATTTGATGGAAATTCATGTTTTAATAAGCAAAGAAAAGGGAATATAAACAATAATTACAGGTTTCCTAAAGTGCTTTTCCTAAAGTTTCAATTAACAATATGTTTGCTGCTTCAATGAAGATATACACTTTGTTCTTTCCTTTTTCTGCACTAGACCATATCTACTAAGGCATACAAAACCATAATGTCACTTTTCCCTTTATTTTATTATCAAACTTGTGCATCTATGTATTCTTTTTCTGTTAATGATAAAACAATTTGAAAAACTTTTGTGAAATGTGATACAACACACAGCATGGCATGATGAAAATTAATTTAGGAGGCGAATGTTACTTGGGAAATATTGGTGAATGTGTTGCAATGCATTGCTGTTCCTTAATGTGACACAGTTGATTTTAAAATGGAGCAACCAATGTCTCCTTCACCTCTGGTACTCTAATTCTCTATTACATCACTTCCTAAAGATCAGTAAATACCTCTGTGGTTGTCTGTTTTTTTTTCCTGGACTACTGATGGCATGAATGAGTCTTGTTGTTAACCAGGCAATTTGTTTTACTCAAGCAGGGCAAACCTTCACCATTCTTGCATAAAAAACCCATGTATTTTGGCTTTTTATACAGATTTTTAAGGAACTCGTTAACATCGGTCATCTGTGCTTTGAGCTCAGTATTTTGCTATCCCAAAGAACATATAACACACCTATCTGCTGACTAATTAATATTCATGTATGCAATGAAGGAGCTATTAATGTAAAACCTAGACACTTATACTTTCATTGCTCTTCAATAAACAGTGTAATTATTTTCACTAGATTAAAAAATTATTTAGGAAGATGGGAGATATTCAGGTTTTCAGAAAATATTAGCATTTCAGCCTTATTGATATTTATATGTAGCAAATGTGTATGCTTTTTATAAACAAAGTAAACAAGTTAGAACTATTTAACAATGAAATCAAGTACAGTATTCATTCTCTACTGATATTTTAATTTAGTATTTAGTATTTACTGACAAACTTTATTTTTTAGATTTACCTGTAACTCCTTCTTCTTTTCTTCCTTTTGATTCATGTCACTGGTATATTCCAGCTTTTTCATGAACTCCTCAATTACTTTGTCACATTTTTCATTGTAGTCTTTGCACAGTGCATCTTCATTGTGTGGAAGGTGAACTTCCATCTCTGTTACAATATTTTCCATGTTATCTTTTGCTAATAGAAATGTTTTGTTTATCCAGGCCTCATTCATTTCCAGAGCAGCTACTGTCAGACAGACATTGTCTTGTTTGTTCAGCATGTTGATGTAGGAGCGAGCCAGCTCCACAACAGCTTCACAGAGGGGAAAAGAGTAATGTCAGGTGGTGATATGTTGAGATTAAGCAAATGAGAACAAACAAAATGTGTATATTTATACTAAAAAACCATAAAAATACAACCAGTAATTACTGGAACTGACAGCACCTGTAATGCTTTTAATGCCTCAAACACTTAATAAAATAATGAAAAGTTCTTTGTAATATTTCCTGGATTTTAAAAATATTTAATAATATTACAGGGCAGTAAACATTAATATTTATAATGCTTTGTGTGAGATCCATATTTGCACTTTGAGGCATTAAGAGACACATCTGATTGACATTCCCAGACATAAAGTTGGGGCAACATGTCAAAAGAAATTAAAGACCAAGGGGCTGAGTTTCCTTTCTTCACTGAATGAGTCCAATACTGGAGAATCTTTGTGTCCTCCAGGTGCTGCTGTCAGTGGCCACATGGACTTTTTTGATATTACAGAAGCATTTCTTTCTCTCTGGGAAATCTTCTTCCACCTGGTGAAGGGGGTGAGATTACATTTTGACTTCTTCCCAGAAGATTGCTTATATCTCACTTCTTATATCTTATATATATTATATTCTTCTTATATCTTATATATATAAGAATATATCTAATATTCTTATATTTCTCAGCAGTAAAATAAGTGCTGAGACAAGTTTTTACATTTGGTTAACTGATTTTTCAGAAATTAATAAAATTAGTTTTTAATGTTGTTTACAACATTAAAAACAAAGATGGATTTTCCCTCAGCTGCTCTAATTTGTGAGCATTCCTGAAGTAATTTCCTTAATTAAAAAATACACATTCTTTCATTAACACACTTTTCATATTATTACTATCAATATACAGTAATGAAACACATTAGTGTTGCAACAATTGCAGTGATAACATTCAGAATTATTTGAAACATTAATGACGTAAAAATTCATTGGTTGTCCCTATTTAAAAAAAAAACACATTTCTGCACGAAAATGTAACAAAGCAAATAAGTATTTTCAGGGAAAATATCACATCTTTCACCAGAAACTGAGGAATAAAAATGAAACTGCAATTAGAAATCTGCAATTTAATTATTTGTTCTTTGAATTCTGATGAGGACAGCATTTTAAATTCTAGTTTCTTCAAGGTAATATAAGAAGAAGAATCATACATACAATCACAAAACATTATTGCTACAAAATGTGACGATTTTTCCTTACTATTATTTATTTAATGTGCACCAGCACTGACACAATGATCAGTGTATATCAGTGTATATACTGTAAACGTAAAGGTTTTCTCCTCCTTGCTCATGAATTCATTCCTCCCCCTGTCTCCACCTCTGCACCAGCCCCTCACTCTTCTCTGAACTGGGCTTAAAGTTTCCTCGCCCTATAGCCTGGGAACATGGCTTCAGCCAAGTCTCTCTATGCATTGACATCTTAGTTTACTCATTTAATGATCACTCTTGAATACACTATATAATTCTGGGGAACCAAAACCATGTATGATATTTTATTACCTCCCAGTATAAAAGAGGTTAATTTGTCCCATAAATATGCTAAAACAAAGGATGAAAATGGAGACATTTTCAATGTGCCAATGTAACAGACCCCTCCCTCCACCCCAACATCCTTTGCAGCAGGTCCCCTGGCTCATCCTTCTTCAGTAAGGTGGCAACACTAATCTCCGACCAGCACTGTCAGTTCCTCAGCCAGGTGTACTGTCCAAAGTGTAAAGCCAAAGTGCTAAAAAAGTGCTTTTTTACGTCAGCTCATTCCATTTTTAGAATTTGAACAAGAAAATCAAGAGATGTAATTGACAACAGTCGCATAACTGAATATCCACTGTCATTTAACAGAGCTGCTTGTGAAGGCTTTACCTCCTGGTGTGCAGACGTGACTTTTCACTGCCTTGGGAGCAGACTGTTTATCACGAACAGTGGTCACAAAGGTGTTGAGTGATGTTAGAAAGTCATGGTCTAAATCTTCATCTTTCATTTCCGGGAGGTTTCTGAAGAGGAATCAAGTACATATGTTAAAAACACTTAAGTAAGCATGCTCTTATTACCAAACTTACATATAATAAAGAAATGTAAATAGAAATTATAGTTTACTTAAATTTATAAATTATAGTTTACTTCTTAAAATGTGGATCCATCAGGTAAGATAGAATAGGATTTTAGGAACAGTAGAATGTTATAATTATTATAATAATTAGAGTGATAATTAATATCATATTATGATGTCAGGCAAATCAAAATAATAGGGGTACAGGGGTAAGACTAAGTGACAGAAAACAAAACTGTTTAGCAGAGGTGAAAACCAAATAAGGAAGAAAAGATGATCTATGAATAGATTGTGCCTCATTTGTTTTTTCCTCACCAAAACAAATCCTAATACATTAGCAAGGATGTGAGGGGACAACAAAAACAGAAGGTTTGAGTTTGAGAGGAAATTACAGACAGAAGTAAGCAGAGTCTGTTGAGTACAGATGATATTTGACCCTTCCTTTCAAATACTGTACACACACTGGAAAGGAGAAATTATATAAAGCACAGCAAACTTTCAATAACAAGAACAGAATGTTTAAGTGCTTGGCAATTCCTGAATAGTTTATTATATTATTATATATAAATAAAAAGTATACTTACTTGAGCGCTTTCCCAAGAGCTGGTTGTGGCAGAATATGAATTTCTGTTTTGTCAAAGACTTCCTTATATTTTGTCTTTGTTTCTTTATCCAAGGCATTCAGAAACTTGTCCTTAAACTTATCATGATCAAATTCTTCAAACTGGAAATCTCTTATCAGCATATAGAACAAGTTCGGAAGGTAATCTTTAAGTGACTTATTTTTCTCCTCACTGACGAAAGACATCTGATGTACAACCTGTAAGAGGCAGCTGTACTGGGTTTCAGGAAAAAAAAATCTATGACGTCACATTGATAATGGCCTTTAATTAAAAAATAGAGTTTAACATTGCTGATATTTTTAAATCACTGAACAGTTCCTATTTGAAAAATTCTTAACACTGCATCACTTACAATAAGCACTTGTCCATTTCAGAGTCCCAGGGGAGCTGGATCCTACCCAGGAATCAATGTGCAAAAGGCAGGATACACCCTGGACAGGACATCAATCCATCGCAGGGCACACACTCACACCAGGGCCAACTCTACCAAACCACTTGGTTAAGCACCTGGAGGAAACCCATGCAAAGAGTATGCAGAGAGCACCCCAAGAATTACACCAAGGGCCCAGTGCTGCAAGGCTGCAATGATAATCACAGTGCCAATGCACCACCTGGTTTTAACATGGATAATAATATTTTCTTATTTATAATCTCTTTGTTAGTCAGAAACAATAATTTTGATATTTGTTTTAAATTCCAATATAAGTCTTCATTGTCCTTTTTTTCCTGTAATGTCCTGTTGAAATGCTCCAGAAATCTGATTTTGGCTTTTATTTTGGCTTTTGTTGGACTTTTACAGTTCTAGATAATTAGATTGTTTCAGTTTCAGTTTCATATGATTAGAAGCTGTCATAAGATTATAAAAAATATTTTACAGCAGACTTCATTAACACTCTGACTGCACATATGTACTTGTGGTTCAGTACTGAAAGGGGTGAAGTGAAGTGACCCAGCAATGATATTAACTAATTCTCCAATTAGACAACTCCACACAGCTGGTACAGTAACAGTACTGGGCATCATGGGTGACACAAATCAGCATAAACAAAGATCACCACAGCTCACCCCAGAATTCACTTTAATCTGAAAACTAAATCTGCTCATGAAATTGGAAGATTATGTAAAGCTCAAGATTTCTTTTTTAGTAATTTATATTGTTGTATAGTTTAAAATGTTTTCTTCCCAAGGATACAGAATTTCTTCAATAGCGCTTCTGTCGATACATCCTTTGATGTTGAAGATTATACTGCTGGACAGCAGTGTTGTCAGTAAAAATATAGTCTTATCAGTTATGAGCCTATTTTCACAGTCATCCAATCCCTCAGTATCCAGAAGCAGGAGACAGGCATTTGTGTGGAAAGGGTGTGGTCTGGACCACATCCAAATGCCTTTGGTACATCCTTCCACTCCATGTCCAACTTTGAATCCTTGGTCTTGGTTAAAGAACCGAGACAGCAGGTAAGACTTTCCAGTCCTGTGCTTACCCACAATGCCAATCACCTCTGCAACACCTGTCATTCCTGACAGAACTTCAGCTGCCCTCTCATTGAGTACAACTTTATCATTCTGGATCTCAATGAATATCTGTGGAGTTGCCATCATGCCTATTCTGCTCCTGGTAAAATAAGAGAAAACTGACTTAAGAATACATTAACTCATTTTTCACTATTTTATACTATGTGAATTTTGTAAAAATTCTATAGGTTCTGATTCTTATTAATTCATTCAGGATACCTGTGCCACAACAAATTGACTGTAAAAACATGTATACGTACTATAGCTGTCAACAGTTAATGTATATTGATTAGTCTTACACATTATCACAATTCCTTGAACCAGCAATACAAATTGATTCTGAAATTTGCATTATAAGTCAAAGTCATAACTTGGAAGTGATTATATAATGGAACAGTGTTATAAGTTGGGGACTAACTCCTGATTCAACAGCAGCTAGGCAACATTCATTATTTTGTGATCACAAATAACTTAAGGGAGTAGACAGAGTTCTGATTTATGCAAGATTATTTGAAACCATGAAGTCAGCTCTGACTGGATGGCATAAAAATGTGACCTGTGGGAAAACTGGTTTGCCTATGGTTATACTCGATTAGAGCAATATAAATATGAAAAATGCCATTTGGCTAATTTTCCCATTTGGTAGTTAGTTAATTGATCTGGGGACTCATTCAGCTGTTTCTTGAAAAATAAAGACAGGTGTCACATAGAAAACAAAATAAATTCACCTCCCAAATCACCTCCCAAATCTCTAATCACCACCAGAGGGCCCCACACGAGAAAACCAATATCACTCTTCCCTAACAGCCAAGTGAATATCTCTCTAATCATCATCACCTTTAATTAGGAGCATTATATTAAAGGCTCAAGTGGCTACTTAAGCATTCATGCCAGGACCATGAGCCCTCAGCTCAGAAAATCCTCTCTTCTCTACTTCAGAGAAATAAAATCCTTAACTGAGTTTTAACATTTGCCCTAAAAACCTTCCGAAAAGCTAAATATGGAGCGACTACACGCTGACTTTCTACTTCTGTCTGGGATATTGAGCCTGAAACCGGTGAAAGGTGTCGCTAAAACCCACACAATGTCACACAGGCTGTTAAATTTAACCATATTACTGTCTAGCTTGTTCCAAACTTTGCTAACAAGTCTGCATGCCTGCATCTCTGAATAATGGGGTTATTATATTATACTTTGTGTTTCTACAAAGGCTAGAAGGACTGTGAACCTCTCTCAAGGAGAGATAAGAATTGTACTGAAACAGACATAAAACCATTTAGCCATAAACAAAACAGGGCTAGTGATTCTCAAGTCAAGAGAGGTGATTTCCCAACACCTGACACGAGGCCATAATTTAAGGGCCACTACTTAGTAAGAAATGCAAGAAGAACTTTTTTTAAGATTCATTTTAAAGGAACTGCCCAAACATACCTTAAAATCATCCATAAATAGATATTTTATTTATCACATTTAAAAGAAACAGAACCAACTGCATTAAACTAAGAGAAACAATGGATATCTGAGCAAATGCCTGTAACTACTGTATCACTTGTATGGTCTTAAATTAAAGGGCAATTTATAATTAAATAGATGGAACAATCGGAATCCTGGTTACAACAAGCATTACTGAAAGGATTTTTCAGATTATTCTGATCCATCAACATCGATTGAGGGTCCAGGTTTGAGTCTAGTGAATACATGAGGATACAATCCTCTCCAATTGCTTGTAAAGCAAGTCAGAATTTTGACCTATTAAAATTGCATCCTTCATTCTGTATTGATAAAAGACTATATTAAGTACTGGATGTGTTGCCACATGTTTCATTCCCTTACGAAAGCTTAAACCTAAATTATTAAATTAAAATACAATATAATTCATCATTATCATTTCAGAAATAAACAGGCTGTACTTGTTTGGTATCAAATGAATGGGCAAAGCATGAGTAGGTCAGAAATCTAATAATCTAATATTAAATTTGTAAGTTTTACTCAGAAGAAGTTTTGAGTTTTCTCAATTATTGGATATTTTATCCTGTCTTTCCTGTTAGAAGCAATAAAAATTTCTGAAAGAGAGATATGCAAATCACAGGTTTGAACTGGCCAACCAGAACCCTGGAAGAAAAGACTCTGGTATGTCTTTGTCTGAGGCTAATCAATAGAGCAAGCCAAGGGCCACACTTTGGAAGTCTGGAAGTTTTAGAAGACGTTAGGTCCTACTAGTGGATGTCAAGTCTAAAGGAAGTCAACAGACAAGGGAGAAGAAGTAACAAAGAGCTCAGCTAGACAAGAGGAGTAAAGTCTGATCCACTGCTCCACCCTCTCCAGCCAGCAGCCCATCTACTTGAGCTCCACAGCAACTCTGGATCAGCTTCTGAGCAGAGTCACAGCAGTCTTCTACTTAACAAATCCGCACCAGATGATGCCTACTTCCCCGCTATCCAAGACATAAGCAATACAGACGCAAAGCTTTTTTAGTTTGCACTGTTCCTTAATATATATATTTATTAACTTTGTGTTTGGTTTATCTTGATAAAGACTTAATGTAACATGATGCCTTCTGCCTCAAATTAGAATTTGACTTTGTTAACACTACTCTATAACTTAGCAACTTGCACTTTTCAAATTCTCTATTTCCAACCATTTCCACTTTCCTTTCCAAAGGCCTTTGTTGTATTAATTGTATTTCTAATAAACTCATCTGTTTTAATAAACTGAAGGAATCTGGATTTGAATTCACACAGATCAACCTCACCTTTATCTTGAATTTGGAATGTTCAGCACAGTGTTAATTATCACATTAAACTGGCTGTGTTTTCAGAGGATATGGTCATCTAAGGGTTGGTGTGGTGATAAACACCAGATCACAAGACCTGTTTTATCCTTCTATTGGTGTTTCAGTAACCTAGGACACATGGTTTTGGACTTGTGCTGGAAAGTGCTTACAGCAGTGCCTAAGCTTTGGTCACATGTGCTGTACATGATTTACTGAAGATTCAGGCAACCCTCCAAAACCATCTGATGCACAGCTTCCTGTTCTCAGCTTTACATATAGTTCCATGTAGTCCTCACTTGTGTCTTCTAATTTGTATTTAATTGTGATGAATTTGTCAGTGCCTTTGAGGATATTGAATACTTTATCAAATCCCCTTGATCTTCTCTGTTCAAGACATAAAGGCTTTGGTCCTTCAGTCTGTCAGTGTAGGACATTCTCCTGAGTCCCAAACTGTATCTGGTAGTTATCAGACCTAATTCTAACAGAAATATATATATATATATTGTTGTTGTTTTAGTGTGGTGACCAAAAGTGTACACAGTATACCAAATGAGGCCTTACTATTACTATATTGTGTGATTTTAACCTTTTAGTACTCCTGTTTGTCATATGTCCAGAGGCCATTTCCAGATGGAATAATGTCCCCTGAAACATTCTGTATTAATTTTGTAAGTTCAGACAGTTGAGGCCTGGTTGACAGCTTAAATTGAAACTAATATAACATTCCCTGATTTGCATTCTGCTCTAATAGATGTATAATCTAACATTTTGTTTTGCGTTTCTTTCTTAATGTTTTTATTATTTCCAGCAATTGTCTAGAAGATATGTGCTCATATTATCCAATGTGTATACATTGCATGTTCATGACTCGCTTGTGAGCATGTTTCCACACCTGTCTTTTCCTGATAATAACAGCAAAGCTGACCCATGTAAAACTATCCTCACTGTGAGGAAAAGGACTGCCTACCTTCCTCTTCTCAAGAAAATATGTTACACAGGCTCCACTGTGACTCTGCCATGTAGGAATGTTAATTAATTTGGGTAGTGTGGTGTCTCTGTGGCTAAGGATCTGCACCTATGGCTGGAAGGTTGCCCGTTCGTATCCGGTGGCAGGAAGAGGATTCCTGCTCTGTTGGGCCCCTAAGCAAGGCCCTTAACCCCAGCTGCTCCAGTGGTGCTATATAAATGACTGACCCTGCACTCTGACCCCACGGATTCTTTTGATAGTAAGTAAAGAAATAGTGTGTAGAGTAGGAGGAATCCACTGTAGTGGACTAAGGGGTATAGTGTGAAGGTTGTGAAAGCTGGTGGCTATGTGTGTGAGTTCCCCAGACCACAAAGGAGGTTGACATTTCTCCTGGAGAAATGTCTGCAGTGCCTCAAGCATTCAATTCCATCATACCCAGTCAACTGGTGACAAAGCTCAGGGGATTAGGTCTGTGCAACTCTGTCTGCAACTGGCTGCTGGACTTTCTTATCAAGAGACCACAGGTGGTGCGGATAGGCAATAAAACATCAACACCACTCACCCTGAGCACTGGAACCCCACAAGGCTGCTGTCTGAGTCCAAGGTTGTACTCCCTGTCCACTCACGACTGCACAGCAAGACACAGCGACAACCGCATCATTAAGTTTGCAGATACCACCACTATAATAGGACTGATCAGTGATGATGACGAGTCCACTTACAGGGATAAAGTTGTACAGCTGCTTAGGCACTGCAGAGAATGGTCAATATGGCCCAGAAGATCATCGGCTGCGGTCTCACCGAGATTAAACAGCTCTATGAGGACCGCTGCTGTGGTAGAATTCTGGCCATCACAGAGGACAGTCACCACCCTGGGCATGAGCTCTTCACCCCACTGCCCTCAGGCAAGAGATATAAGAGCATACGGACACTGACCACCAGATTCCTCAATAGCTTCTACCCACAAGCAGTGAGACTGGCGAACACATTTAGCCATCCCCCTCGGACCACACCTACACTATCACCATCTACCTCTTTATGATTTCTTATCTATTGCACATCTCCAGGCATTGTTTACACGTCTGTATTGTGTACATTCAAACTGTCTACATGTTTACTTGCACATTGTCTATTGTTTGTTTGTATATTGTCTTGATGCACTGTTTGCACTTTGTTTTGTTTTTTACACTTGTTTTACAATCGAGAGACTTTCTGTAAGTAAGAATTCCATTGTATCAGTACCGGTTACATATGGCAATAAAGTTCAAGTTCAAGTTCAAGTACAAGTCGGAAGGGGAGAGAAGGAAGTGAGTGAGACTGGGGACTCATTCTGAAGGAGTGCTGAAGGCCCAGGGCTGTGGAAGTGGCAAAGCTGCTTGTCAGGCTTGTGTGAATGGAACTTAAACCATGTGAATCAACAGTCTATGTGTAAAACCAGTTAAAGGCCTAGCCCCCCAGAGGTCATTTCTGCCTGTAACAGACGACTTCTCAAACCCAGCACTGCAGAGACTCGCAGTTTATCAATATGAATAAAACTCAGCAGGAGGATTTTTCCTAAAGACTTCTCCTCCTTCAAAAGCTCAGGACATATGAACAGTGACTCACTCACCTGGGAACTGACAGGCAGCTGTAGCACCAGACAGTTGCACAGAGAAATTCAATATAAGAATTGCACTCTCCATTCAACAAGATATATTAACATGTCCAACAACTGCATAGCTGCTTGTTTTAATTTTCATAGTAAGGGACACACTGTCACAAATACAGAAAGGGCTCTGTTTCAGTCTCATTACGTTTGTTTCCACTGTGCATTTAAAACAGCCTTAAACTTTGAATAATACAATTTTATCTGTCAACATTGTAGTATGTACTGCATATTTCCAAACTTCAGTATCTCAGATTTACTGGTTTAACTGTAATTAACAATAAAACAGGACGGTTTTGAGACTTTATCTACTTACATGGGATCTCACTTGTTTAATGTTTTGATAATTTAATATCCTTATTTTTAACTTAATCTCAGCAAAATGTGTTTCCAGTGCTTTGGGTTTTACAAAAGAAACACAAATCTGGAAATAATTTCTCCTGGTGGCATAACTCAAGGGACCAATTGCATCGACCCCAAAGCAGCGAACCAACTGGAGTTCAGCCTGTGCAAAACTAGTGAGCAAACTTAAGATCAAATGCAATGAACATGGCTGAAATTTGTCCACAGCTCCATTCTGAACCTGTCCTGAATTGCAATGAACCCAAAGTAACAACTGCTGCCCTCTAGATATTATTGTAGTAGTAGATTAATTTAAACCACCTCTTCACAGGTTTTAAGCAACTCAGTAGCGGACTAAGCACTGGATCCCATTAGAACTTTCCTGAACATAGTGGAAATGATACCTTCACTAAATGATGAACTTAGCATCTTTAGCTTGACATTTATTGTAAAATTTACCTAAAATTGCTTTCCAGACACAACAATTATTTATCAATACAAGTATTTATTAATAAAAGTGTAATCTGTTAATAATGAAGTTTAATATCTATCTTTATCAGTAGCTGTACTACAGATAATGCATGTTTAACCTAACACTAACCCTTTTGTATGTGATAGTTAATTTTTCAGATAACCAGGGGAGGGAAGAGAACTGAAATCAAGGAAATACAAATTGAAATGTAGTGTAATTCTTACATGTGTTCTGTTACATCTGGGAGTTAATTGAATAGATTTGTTGTATTTTTCTTTGCGATTTGAGTCTTCACTTGTGTTTCTCAGGGAAAGCAGGGATATTGGGGATGCAAAGAATAAGTTGTACTGTATAGGCAAAGGTATGGGTAAGTTAAAGAAAAAAAACATATTATTAAAAGTGATAATCTAAGACAATTCTTTGGAACAGTGTCCTTTCTCGTATCTGTGGCTGTGGTCCAACAATAATGGTGTTGAAATGTGCGGAAAGATTTGGAGACGAACAGGAGACCCATCCAGTCGGTAACAGGGTTGAGCAAGACCGCACATGCCTCAGTGACGGTGCTGTTAATGGAATAGTACACACACAGACCACATGAAAGGCAAGGAAAAGGTGGTTTTAAAATTTCAAGATCAGAGGAACAGCAATTAACTGAAAAGATCTGTTACAGAGCTCTAAGTTTTTCTTTTTAGAGCTGTAAATGTAACTTGTTTTTGTAGATCAAATCCACATATTGATGTTAATTCTATTTAAAAAATAAAATGACTAACGCTGTTCGACATTAGATGATGCTTTGTGTAACATTTGTTTTCACTCAGCTGTAAGGAAAATGCACTACGCGCCTTTATTTTAATTAAAAACTCTTAATGTAGATGAGTTGTACAACAAACATTACAACAAATGCAGCCCCTGAAGTTGCATAACATTTACGTTAAAATTATTGCAGACACAAAAGTAGCTTATGCCTATTATAACACCGAAATAGCAATGTGTTTGCTTTATTTGTCTGAAGGATCTCTGTATGAATCAGTATAACTTATCAATGGAAATAAAAACTGCTATAATACATGTTCAAGCTTAACACGCAGCTGCTATTATAGTTTGTTCGTTTGTGATTAAATGCAATTGAGTATCTCATAAGCAGTTACCTTCTCTGGTTTATTTCAATATAAATGCCGTTCTTAAATTCAAATTAACATTAAATTGCCAAGAACATTCAGTTATATACTAACACAAGATAGATAAATGAATAATTATGGCTGACATATTAACGCACTGAACAGACTAATTGAAAAGCTCTGATTCAGAGCACCGGCAGTTCTTGCTAATTTGAACAACAACGATGCTGAACCCTCAGCACCGTACTAAACACAAGTTCATTTGGTCCCCAGCTTTTTTTGGTCCCCAGCAGTTTTCGTTGCATCTGAACTCAGAGCTGGAAATGATCTCCTGATAGTACCGCATTAAGTACTCCGGAGCTTAAGCAGAGCGTGCTAAATCTGAAAGTTCGTTGAAATTGAATGATCTTGACACAGCGGCCTGTCTTGTAATCATGAGCCGAAAAGGTCGAAAGATACATCCTCACAATAAACACCTTTGCATTTCTGGGCACTTGTGCCATCGTTACTAATCTATTCTATCTGTGCTTCCAAACTATTCAATGTCGAGATTTTGACAGCTACATTTATGTATATGAAATACAAAGGCAAACATAGGATTAGTGGGACTATTAGAAGCAGAACTAGAAGAAAGCAAAAACATTATAGGAGTCCCATTTACTAAGGTGTATTTGCCTAGATTTTAGTTCACTTCACTCCATAGAATATTAATCTACGTCACAGTATGTCTCCCAGAAATCTATCACAAATTATCAAAATGATGACACTTGCTTCAAGACTGGAATACAATTTCAGTTTTATATTTCAATACAGTATATTAACAGCCACTAATGTTTAAATTAAGTTCATATTAACGATATTATTTCAGTAATGCGTTTCTCCGTCATTCAGAACTTTCCCTTGCGATCCGCTTAGCACTGTACTAACTTGGTTAGTGTAGTAACCTCTAGACGGCAGCAGCTGTTTGTGTTTGTTGCAACAGAGGATATATTTTAGTGCAGAGATAGCGACTAATTTCAGCTGCCAAGTCCTCTGCAGTCGGTATTAGGAGTGATTTCCTTCGCTCACCTTTGTGCCGGAATCGGTCAGTACGATTCAATTTCTGTGCGGTTCCCCTCTGGTCCTGACCACAGCTCAGTTCTACAACGATGATCTGGTGTGCACAATAAATCAGCTATATTATATGTTGCTTTTAACCACAAAAAAATGCATTTGTGTTAGTCAGTTAGGTTAAATATTTTTATATCTGTAGCTTCTCCGATAAGAGGAGAAATCAGAAATGATAAAATGTCTAATTTAAAGCAAACAGATACCCATTTCTCTAACGTAAATGTGGGTGGAGACACTTCTATGGATTTTGTATTGTTTCAAAGTATTTGAAAATGAAATTAGAACGGGAGTTCTTGAATCTGTTTAACGAATAATCTCGCTTTCTCTATAATGTAAAAGGTGCAGGAAGAGATTCTTTTATGCTTAAAACATTAAGATTAAAAGGTTGAACGATGTTTAACGATGCTCTGCTTGTGCCATTTTGTGAACATTCTGCACTATTGTTCTTCATAGAGTGATGTTTATTACACATTCAGGGAAGTCATTAAAAAAATGATTATCTAAATTTCACTATAAATGACGATTTTCATCCATCTATGTCTTTAAAATTGGTTTAAGGAAGTCTTTAGATCCTCGACAATTTAAAAGATGAGTTCAGTGGAAATGTGTGCTTTACTAACTGAGAAGACCCCTTTGCACAGTTTTTACTACCCCTTTGCACTACCTTAAAGTACTACAACGCGTATTTTTCCCCTTTTACACTTAATTAAGCTCAGCTAAGCCAATTTGAAGGGGGGAACTATTTGTTTTCAGACCAAAGCACCTCTGCGGTACAGAGGCTCTCTGAGTTGGGTTCTAGATTTTCACTCGATTGCTCACTCCTCTCACACCTGTATCATGCAGTGACAGCATGGTCTTGCGCGGTGGCGGATCCTGTCTGCGATTCTCTTTAACTTGTTATCCGATGTAAACACGCTTGATCATCAAAACAAGGATAAATCGTGACTTTATTTCAAAATGCTTGTTGCTGTCAGATATGTGGTGACTGACTGGAAAAAAAGATTTTCAGTCCTAATCAGATTTTAATTTCCTCGAGGGCCACATTTGCTTCGGAAGAAAGGCCAGATGGCCAGACACTGGGAGGGTAGGTATTTTATGATGGAGGAATACGTAATAAACAACACAATTTACACTTATAATAAATTAAATGAAACCCCTTATATTGTAATATTCAAATGAACAAATAGAACTAGAAGAAATATTCACATACATGTGTGCAAATTTAATGCGATATTTGGAATTGCTTCAGTGACAGAATGTCCTCAAATTCTGGTTCAAACGTAGTCGCCCCCGAATCAAAATCTGCTTAAGGTGCTCATCAGAAAGTTATGTTCAACATTTGGATTTTACATATTTCATCTTTGTAAATGTTTGTTCACACAAAATGTGGAGGCAGAAGACAGAAAACGTTAGAAAAGTTGCTCGTGGAATGTTCTTAAAACACCTTTCAGGCAGTGATTTATATGTTTAACAAATCATTTTCCTTAAACAGATCCCTATACAAGTTATTCGCAGCAAAGTCAATTACTTCGAGCGGCAACTCAGGCTGAAGATCTTCAACTTCACTTGCAAAAGGGTTCTTGAACAATCTTAGGTTCTGTGAGATACTGTTAAAATCTTGAAAACGGTCCTGAAATTGCTGCTTCAAATGTGAAATCACATGTAAAGCGAACGGAATCGGAAAAGGTTCGGCACATTCATTTCTTTCATTTACTTTTCACAAGTTGCGAACTGAACAAAATTGTTTGCTGCCACTTGTTTGTCCAAAAAGAATTATTGTCTGAAGAATTTTTGTCTGAAGGATTTTACGAGTGAAAACAAATCTGAAATTATAGAATCTGAAACAAATCTGAAATTATAGAATAGGTCGTGTCCTTTGAGTCATGAAAATATCGAATTCTGTGCGTAATTCACTAAATCTCTAGTACTTGGCTTTGCTGATCCAGCGAACCCCTCAGTGGTACGGAACGTCCAGATATTCACTCTCGATTTCAGATAGGACGTTTTTAAACTGACGACGATTAAGGGAGGACTGTCATATAAAATTCACTGTCACTATCCATTACTTCAGATAATTGTAATTTTTTACCGCACAAAGCCTGCTGATGAATGATGATGAATACAGTGCAAAATAATCGTTTTTTCCCGGGTCTTCTGTGCGACGAGCAGTTGTATTAGATGACAGGCATATTTGTTCGAGCAAAGCAACTTTTTCTTTGTATATGCTGCCCATCAGTAAATAGTTTCCCTGCCTTAGCTATGACGTGCTATTTTGAAACTCGCCCTTACAATGGATTCTGATTGTTGTGATCGCTTTTTTAAATATTTCACGCTGATAAATTAAGTTTTTCTTCAGTGCTTCTACTTTATCTGAAAGCATTTTGCCAATCACATCTGAGTATTTCTGTGCTTCGTATCGTAATGCCTTCGGATATTATATTCCTTGAGAACAGCGACGGTTTCTCTGCGTATTAAGCACAACGCTTTGTTATTGCTTTCAATCACGAAATAGTTTTCTTATTAAAAATACGGCACTCTTCGTCAACGTTTCTCCACTTAGCTCGTGACATTTCGATGTAAAATAAACAATGCAAGAAAACTCACGCACAACAAACGTGAACCTGAGGTAAAGGTTATTTAATTTAACACTTGCGCGTAAGCATGCAGTGGTGACGCTTTCCTCTGTTCTCGGGCCGGATAAAGATACCGTAGGTTGGAGACACTTGGGTTAATCCATTCGATCGCTGCATATTGTTAAACACGGTGAACTCAGCGTTCTGTATAATGCGATTCTGTTTAAAACCGTTCCTACAGCTGTATCTGAACAGGAGGAGGAGACAGTTCCAAGCTGTACAGCTCTATCCTGTCCGGCGCCCTTTACCCTGGAGTTTTCGATAGTTACGTTTAAATCTCCTGTCAGTAACAAAAAAAGCCTAGACTCCAAACTAATCTCATTTCTTGTACTTGAAACAGGTCCAGAGTGGGAGATCTTTCTATTAGTTTCAAAACTATTATTAGTTCAGATGTATTTAAAGCAGAAATCTAACATGCCAGCAATCTGCGCCACACGATACCTCTTTGTCTGAAGGCTGTGCTGAGTTTGAGATTGTGACTGATCGAAACAAATGATCATCTCACCTGTATCCTCCGGTCCTCCTCTGTGGTGCGAATCTGTAAGGTGGTGAAGGAGATTACCGCGCTGGAGTTTTATAGACACACATTTCCTTTCACTTTCGAGTTTTATCATGACTAGAACAGGGAGTAAGTAACTATCCCTCCTTTCACTTTCAACTTTTCATACTGATAAACTACTCGCGGAAATCCCAGAGAAAGAAAACTTCCTATAGAGACTACTACATTTTTCTAATATAAAACTTTGAAATATAAGCACTAAACAGTTAATCATAACAGGTTTTAGACTACTTTGTATGTTAATTGAATTGTTTCCATAAAGCACCTGCAATTGAAACAACTCACATAATCTGGTTATATTAAAGGGTCTAAGGTGCAGTTCATAAACCTGTCTAAATATTGTTGGATTGGGATTGATGGGTTAAACTAGTGTAGCGCTCTTGCCCAGTGGTGAGGAGGAAGTTTGGAGATACTGTGGAAATGTCTATAGAGATAGGCCCCGTAGAAATGTGCAGTACACAAAATATGTCAGTTTACTTTGACTTTATCCTGTCCATACAGACAAGATTATTTTATTCTCAGAAACTAACCACACAGTGCTCTATAACCACCAATGAGGACAATGTCTGAACAAGTCAAGTCTTTATCTGTAGCTGGAGACATACTGTATCAGCAACAGCCAGTCTCGTCTCTTCTGTGACCTCTAGCATACCTCCTGTCTGACATGATGTAATTGTTTTAACCCTGTGTACCGTACATTTCTTTACACAGAAAAATACTTAAATTACAATTGCAATCAGCTAACTCCCGTCAGAGCCCTGACTCCTAGAGACCCTAACTAAACGCAGCCAAGCCGCCTCAGAAAGGTCCTTTCCTGTAGCATCAAGGATAACCACACAGTTGACAGCAGGACATAGGGAGGACCCTAGCTAAGAATGGAAAAGGCCCTGCAAATAATTTCACAGTGCGTCCTCTAAACCACTGCTTGTTACGAAATAGCAGAGCCCTATGCAGAAAACCATAACGATCTCCAGAGATGTAGTCGATATAACAATCCGAGGTCCGAAAGCCGTATTAAACAAGCTGGTGCAAAAGTACAAAACCAGATGTGGAGCCATGAGGAAGCCGAGAGTAGAAACCAGAATGATACCCAACGTACAAAAACCAAAACCAGGAGACGTAGTCAGAGAACAAACCAGGGTCAGGAAGCCAAAAACCAAGTAGTAAGTCGTAGTAAAAATAGAAGTAGCTCTAACCAGGAAAAACCCTCATATGAGCCCAGGGGAGAGTGTGAAGAAGCATTAAGTAGGCAGGGGTAAATGGGCAAATTGGGAACTGTGTTGGAATGTGAGGTGGAATGATGAGTCCTCCGGGGCCGTGGCATAACAGTATGGAGTTTTCTTTCAGCAAGTGAGTCTCCTATTCCTGTGAATTGTGTAGGTCCACATATTAATGCCTGCAGGTTTTCAGTGTGACTGGATTGTTCAGGTGGGTGTTGGTGCTGTAGTGAGTCTCACCTGAGAACCGCTCTGACTCATCTGTAATGGAGAGGAGACTCTGGGGTCTCAGGTGCTGGGTAAGCTAAGCTATCTGAGCTGAGACCTGGGCCGTTAGAAATAACGGACAGACAGGATAAAGTGAAAGTTTAAGCTGTCCTGGACTGCTAATTAAAATAGTTAACACCTCAGTACTACTGTAATAATTACAGAGGTGAAGCTCAGCCTTATTGTCATGGTCACTGCTAACTGAAGTGATAAAAACCCACTATGGAGGTGTAGCGGCAATGCTTGTTAATAAGACAGAATTAAGTGTTGGTATGCTGTCCTAAGGGAGGCCCCATCTCACCCTCCATCTCTGTGGTGCAGCCACAGAGAAAGTATTCATGCAGGCTGATTTAGGATGTTTTCTATTGATAAGGAACAAGCTCCCAGACGGGGATGCACTTAGCTAAGCCTGGCTATCATGATCAATGGTCATCCATTGGCGCCTATCAGTCTAGGGAGTGCCAAATGGACATCTGGACTGCATTCTTAAGTGTCAAGAGTAAGTGACTTATATCTCACCTTGACCAACCAATCAGGGACTGGCAGGGTGTGGTAATACCACGTGGGTCTCCAATGCCCGCCAATCTCTCAACCAATCAGCACACATCTGGGTCTTGGTCAAAAAGGGAGCGCAAGCTCAGATCGGGGCTCTCCTTGGCCATTTTCGCGCATCCTCAGAGACAATCACGTGACAACTGCTGTTGTCTGCAAAGGGACTTGGACTTTGTTCTAAGCGCGAGGCCGAGGATCCCGTACGTACTCAGAATTCTACCAACGGGAATGCTCCGCTTGATCAACGGCAGCCTACAGTTGGACCCTCGTCGACAACCGGAATAGCTTATTCAGAAGCAGCGCTGGACCGGGAACGAACCAGCTTCTTCCCAGGCAAAAGAGTGACTTGTGAGGACTCGCGGTCACACTCTGTGCATAGAGACTTTCTACTAGCCAGCCGGACTGCTGGTAGATCCCCTCGGAGCAACGACTGCCCTGCACGCCGCAGTCAGATTCCTCTGCCCGTCCTACTCCAAGCTGCTCCTCGACTGGTTGGCCGGTAGCCAGAGGACGCCAGGACAACGCCCATTGGACAACCGCTGCAACAGAGGCTGCAACAGAGCCTGTCAGCTGGTTTGGTGTTCGTGCCGGGAGATTCCACATCCATACACAGTGGATAAGTAAACCCCATGTTCTACATTGCGTCTCGAGAATTCAATTGTACCTCAACACAAGTTGTTATCAATTTAATTCATGAGTAATGTATTTACTTCCGAGTTTAGAGTAACAGTGGGTAATAACACTGATTAGCGATTTGGTAACCGAACGATATATATTGACATATATTCTCTGTTGTGTATCTCTTTGTGTTGGCATCTCTTCGAGATTATATACCTTGTATATTGATAACCCTCACAGTAAGGTCTGCCGCTCGTATCCAGGCAGACTAGTATATGTTTGGTGCACAGTTTATATTAATAAATGTATCTCGTGTATTGAACCCGTGTGTGTGCGTTGTTAGTTGTTCTGACGATTGATTTTCTAAAAGCCCCAACGAACAACCTCGTGATTACTGCTACAATTAATAATTGTCTCAGTAAACCCATCAAACCACTACAAGACCAAGGGCAGTGGGCGGTGCCCGGCAAGAGGGGCAGAGGCGGTAAGACATGATGCCGAGAAGCATGAAGCGAGGGGGATTAGCTCAAATGGTAGAGCGCTCGCTTAGCATGCGAGAGGTAGCGGGATTGATTCCCGCATCCTCCAGGTCTGAGTTTGGAGCTCCAGGAGCCCGGTGCTCTCGTTTAGCCTCTGCAACTTCTGACAGGTGCTCCTCCGTTGCGGAGAGAATGTGCTTCAGTTGTCAAGCGTTGAAGGGCCACACCTCCTTCCCAACCTCAGTCTGCACTGAGTGTGTCTCCAGCATTTTCTCGTCCAATTTGTCAGCTTAGCAAGTGAAAAGTATATCCGAGTGAAAACAGTGCTGATAATACTCTCACAGATTGTTAGAAGACGTGCTTTTGATCATCGATTGCTTAACAATCACATTCGTTCGACTTGAGCCATCAAGCTCGTAGTTTTCCTTCAAATCTTGAAAGCTCTCAGTGAGAACATCATAGGCTGCAGGACACCCCGTAACTTGAGTACTTCAACAGAAAGAAGAGCAGACAGCTCCACAAATATGCGAGGCGCAGAGAGCGCAAGGCGAGCCGCACACGTTTCGGTGGCTGAGAGAGGGCAGTTTTTGCTTCTGCATTTCCCAAGTAAGGACGCATGACAACAAGCAATCGCGGTCCTCATCTACGACATAGTGGTGATGAGTTCTCAGGACGTGTTCTTTTGAACGAGCAATGAGGTTGCCGCCTTGGACGGCTGACTGCACACTCTCATTGTGCCACGTGATGAGAATTCACCAGGCTCGTTCAGTCATTAGTCACATTCCATTGTTTGCCATAAGCAGACACTGCGAAGTGATGTGGATATCAGTTCCCAGATTTGTGGACGAGGAGGAAAGGAGCACACAAGGGCGCGCCCGGGAGTTGAACCCGGGACCTCTCATACCCTAAGCAAGAATCATATCACTAGACCAATGAGCCACAGCAGCACTTGTCATTTCAATCTGTCAGCAAACTTGAGGACGGGGGAGAGGCGTCATTCGCTCGTCCAGTCAGACCTTCATCAATTAGTCAAGAATGCCGCAATTACACGACTGCCTTGCAGACGAAGGGCAGTGAACTGCGCCCGGTAAGAGGGGAACAAGCGGCACTAGGCGACACCGAGGCATGAGCCCCAGCGAGGGGGGTTAGCTTGCGTGGTACAGCGCTCGCTTTGCATGCGAGAGGTAGCGGGATTGATTCCCGCATCCTCCAGGTGTGTGCTTAGAGCTTAATGTGCCGAAAGGTGTCCTTTAGCCTGTGGTCACGCCTTGCATGGAGAGCGTCGTGCAGCTGTCAAGCGTTTCGCAGCCACGCCCCCTTTTCATCTTCTCTCTGGCTTAAGCGTCTCCGCCATTCTCTCCTGACGTTTCATGTCAGCATGTCAGAAGTCCGAGTGACGTTTTTAATGGCTGAGTGAGGGCACGATGCTGAAGCAGAGAGGCCACTTCAGCCAGAGAGACTTGTGCTAGGTGAGTTCTGAAAGACGGACTCGCAACAGAAACAGACCAAAAATGTATTGGTGAGACAAACACTTGCGGCAACTGGTCGCTCATAACCACGTCTGGAATGCGTGACTAAAGAACATTCACATTCAGAAATAAGTCAAGAAATTTGCCATTACTTTCGCTCGCGCTGCTGTCAGCCTGCCCATGTTGCCAAAGAAAGATTCACTCGGCGTCAGCATGACAGAACAGCGATCACTTCAAAACAATGCTCCACACTCCGTAAGCAAGAACTTCAGTGTTTGCAGTCACCCGATATGCCGATGGTCAAAGGAGCGCAAAACACGAAGCATCAAAAGACAAGATGAGTTGATGGAAAGAGCATTGAATTGATGAGCACAAAAGTTCAGCTCGTACAATAGGCAACGAAGGTCCCGGCATCGTCATCGCACTTGAAAGGACTGCCTTGCAGACTAAGGGCAGTGGGAGGTTGCTGTTGTGAGATGGAGGCATTGGGATGGTGGGCCGAGATCTATTCTTCTTAAGGAATTCTTCATCGTGAAAGATCGGTCCACAGGTCATCTAAAGAACTTACAAATTTTTTGGACTCAGGGAATCATGTGCTACTGAAGGGAGTGAAGTGCTGAAACACATGACATGCCCCCTTGATCTCACATGCACAATTCTGCTGCAACATGCACAGCTACCGTCCACACCAGGCAGTGGGGCTTCAGCAGAATTTGCTACGCCACCTGCAATTACATATCCAGCTGCACACATATACATGGCCCCTCTGTCCTTTTCAGGATCTAAAAAAAAAAAAGCATAGCGTGGTTTTCCTGCAACCTGATTGACCTCATCTCCCTCAGAATGTGCCCCGCTGCATTCATTGCTGAAGCAGGACGGAGGCTAACGGACATGCCAGAACAGTGAGGTTCAGCGATCTCTCCAAAATATTGTGGTTGTAGAGGAAGAAATATGGTTTAAATTGTACCTTGGTATTTCAAACTCTCCCTAGAATGTTATCCATTTCTATTTTATTTTGATAGGAACTGTTAAAAGGCTAATGACACTAGATGAAAAGAGAAGAAAGAAAACACAATGTTTCGGCCGTGGAGCCTTCTTCAGGTTTGAGGGCTCCACGGCTGAAATGTTGTGTTTTCTTTCTTCTCTTTTAAGCATGGAATAGACCTATTACTTGTTCCTTTGCAGCCTAAAACATGCTGACACAGCTCCCCACCTGAACTGCTAATAATACTAAATGCCTAGTAGTTTGTGGTACTTGGTTATTGTCTTATGTTTGCTCAAACTGCATATGTGTGATTGCATATTTTTGTGTATTTTCATATGCCAATATTTAATTCACTGAAATTTCTGTATGCTTGGAAGGAAGGCAGATGCTCATATATGTTGATCTTTGTTGGGCTGGAAAAACTGATAAAAAGTGTATGAAAAAAGCTCTCCCCAACATTTCCCTTCTCTTGGCCATGGTTGCACTGCCCTTTCTTTCCATCTTTTGTCCTTCTACAAAGATTCCAGGGCTCTTTTTCCACCATAATATCAGAAGCCAAAAATAACCATCTAATGTGTAAACAGCATTTGTAATGTTGGTAGCTGGAAGAGGTTAAGTATGTTTGCAAGACCTAGTTGATTACACCACAGACTTACTTTGTTGTTGTCAGTTTTTTTTTCTCTTTTAAAGGCTGTAGGTGGGGTGTGATGGACTGTACCACTATCATAGAAGATTTTTTCAGGACACATCGCAGTACCATAGTAGAATTTATCAATAGTAGAATTCCATAGGACATTATTTATCAACATATAACATTACCCAGTGTGAGACTCTGCCAGTAAACCTCAGAGCATTGAGTTCTCCACTGGTGAAGATGGCTTTCTGAAGTCATGAAATCCACTGCTGGGATGCCTGAGAGACAGTGATTGAAACCTGGCTGGAATTAGACTCTCTGTTAGTGTGTGGGAATTATGTGGTAAAAAGGGAAAACTCCTTTACTTTAGTCACTTTGAAAGTTCAAATGTACAGAACCTGCAAAAATAAGCAATGAAAAAAATCCATCACCACTCTCATGATAGCATAACTCAGAGTCTCTGCTGTTGTGTAACAATACACACTTTCAACTTTCTTCTCACCTGTCTCCAGAGAGAATGTTGTTAGTGCTGATGACCTTGAATTAGACCTTGTTGACTCTGTAAAACAATCTTCCTCTGCTTAGATTTTCACTCAGATTGATTTTGTTCTCAGAATATTCCTGGCAGCACTGAGTTTCTAGGAAATGAAAAGTGAAAGAAAAAGTACAGAAGATCAGCCCTTGAATAAACAACATTGTGCAGTATTAGCTACTATCCTGTGCTAGAGCCTGTCGTGGTAAGCAGTCGATGACAGGATCTAGCACAGATACTAATGAAAAACTGTTAATGAAAGATAAAACACTTGAGTCTTATTTTAGTTTTCCATTTCCCTTTCATTTGTGATGTACTGTACAGCAGGCCACAGAACATGTACAGAAACAGATATGCACACATTCACACCAGGCAATGACAGTCTGCCCAGTCAGAATCTGAGCTGTGAGTTATTAGAATTCTGTTTGTCACGGATCATCCACAGAAAGGGCAATGTTTGAACACAAGGATCCCCAGGAGAGAGCCTAGTAACATAAACCCTTGGAGCAAAAGCAGATGATTAACGTCATAGTTTGTGTGGTTGAGCCAAAGGTGAGCATGAGGATATGTGAGTCACCATTCTTAGAAATGGATCCAACTTCAGACAGGCGTCCAAAGTAAGACTATACAGTGCTGGGGCAATGACACTTTAATGATCAGAAGGATAGCAAGATTTTTAATGCTTAGAAATTGATTTTCTGGTGATGCACACAACAGCTGCAACATTTTAAAGGGAGCAAAAAGTTTTCATTTGTGTAAGAAAAGACAAACAAATATTTGGCTTACTGAAGTATCCACCTGTCATTCTTGTCATTCAGTTGATACTCTGTGCTTTGCACCTTTTGCAGCAATGACAACTTTTAGTCTTCCTGTGTCAGTCTTGCACATCTAGAGTTCAGAATGCTCGGCCAGTCTTACTTGCAGTTTTGCTCGAGCTCTGTCAGGTTGGATGGGTGAACTGGAATCAAGTACTTCTACAGATTGTCAATGGAATTCAAGTCTTGTCTATGGCTGGACCACTGAAGAACATTTACTCACTTGTTCTGAAGCTACTCCAGTACTGTCTTGGCTATATGCTTGGGGTCGTTGTCCCATTGGATTGTGAATCTTCAGAAACCCCAGTCTGAAGGATGAAGCAGGTTCTGCTCAAGGAGTTGTCTACGTCTTGCTTCATTCACTCCAAGCAGATAGTCCAACATTTGCCTTCTCTCGGCCATGATTACACTGCCCTTTCTTTCATCTTTGTCCTTCTACAAAGATTCCAGGACTCTTAATCCACCATAATATCAGAAGCCAAAATTAACCTTCTAACATGTAGAAATCATTTGCAATGAAAGGAGGTTGAAGGGTTTAGAACGTTTGTAAGACCTGGTTGATTACCACAAATAGACATACTTTGTTGTCAGTTTTTTTTCTCTTTGAAAGGCTATAGGAGGGGCGTGATGGACTGTACCACTATCATAGAAGATGTTTTTCTTCTAAGGATACTTCTGTAGCGACAAGGCTTATTTAAAATACAGGAATTAAGTTTGCTGCTCCCTTGCCAGTCCCTCTCTCCCTCATCTCAGTGCAGCTGGATACAGAGAGGCCATTCCATCTGGTTCACATTTGAGGTGCTTTTCTAGCTGATAGAGTTTCCTGATAAGGAACAGCTCCCAAGGCTGAGATTCACCAGCCACCCTAATAAATGGTCATCTCTGGCACCTTACTGTCTGGGAGATTCCATGGGAGAGTCACATCCCAAGGTTTACAACCCTAAGGTCAGAGGTCATTGTTACTCATCCTCCACCTCAATCAGAACGATCAGAACTGTCGACAACTGAATCTCAGGATTCAGGACTAGCGCTACATCGGGAACAAACTGGTCTTCTTCCCGTCTAAAGAATGTGACTTGCTTGGACCCACAGTCACTTTCTATGTGCACAAGCTCTGCTAGTTCAGCCGGGACTAACTAGCTGGTCTTCAGAGAGCCCACTGCCTGCGCGCAGCAGCAAGAATCTCCCCTTCCTTCTTCCACACCTCACGCCGAACCAGGACTGCCTGGCACAGGGCCGGAGGACACCAATTGGATGCAGCAACAGCCTGTCGCTGTTCCCTTGTGTCTGCTGGAGATCTGAATCCACACAGACTGGATGAGTATTCAACATTCTGCATTACAGCTCGAGAATTCAATTGTTACCTCAACCTGAGTTGATATCAATTTAATTCCTATGAGTGACGTACTTCCTTGCGAGTATCTAGTGTAAAAGTTGTAATCAAAGCTCATTTACGAAACAGTCTAAAAGAATGGTACACTGAATGTATGTCCCTCTTGGTTTGTAACTCTTCGTTATTGAATATACACCTTTTGTATTCTGCTAACCCTCACTATAAGATCTGTTATGTTTATATGCACATTTTATGTATTAATAAATGTATTGTTGTTTATTAGTGTTCATGTGTGTGCTGTCACGATTGTAGTCCCTCCCCCTGAAGGGCGCTCCGGTTCTTTCACTTCGGACTTGATTTTGTGGACCTGCCCCGTTTCAGCTTCCTTCCAGCCCCCCTTAAAAGCCAGATGCCCACTCAGTTCGGGGCTCTGCATTGATTCCCGCATCGTGCGAGCCCGGGATCTGGATGCGCCTGGCTCCGTTATGGTTTTAAGTTCCTGTTCCTGTTCCCGTTCCCATTTCCCCTGCCGGTCCTGACCCCGGCTCTGGTTTTAATCGTCAGTCTCGTTTGTACCGCCCGGCTTTGGACCTTTTGCCTTCGTCTTGGATTTTCCCATTTTGAATCTGTTTTGGATTGTTTGCCCCGGACTCACCCCCCCTGGACACCTGCGCACTTTGGACACGCCCCCCGTTTTCATTCCCGTCTCCTGCCTGCCTTTTTTTCCTGTGTTCTCTTCACTCCACCCCGGATCGTGTTGTCTGCATAGGGCAACTGAAAGAACGCTTTCGTTACATGTGCGTTGCCGAGTTCTTCCGCAAGGTCAGTTTTCTAATAGCCATCAAAGAATCATTTTGTGACTTACTGCTACAATTATTAATTGTCTCGGTAAATGCACAAAACCCCTACACTTCCATAGTGATAGATATTAATCATCAATATATAGCATTTCCCAGTGTAAGACTCTCCCAGTAAACCCCAATGAATTGAGTTATTTACTAGTGAAAATGATTTGCTGAAGCAGTGAAATCCACTGCTGGGATTTCTTGCTGAGTTGCTGATGATTTGCTGAAGTAATTAAATCCATTGCTGGTGGAAACAATGAGGGAGCATGTCTGGGAGACAGTGACTGAATCCCGGCTGGAATCAGGCTGTCTGCTAGTATTGATCTGTGGGGACCAAATGGGACACTTTAGAGGTGACACTTTACAAGTGAAAATGCACAGCAGCTGGCCGCCTTGATAGTCAGTTAGGGGGGATTCACCTCTCTCATTATGACTTACCTGATAATTTCTGCTGTTATATAACAATATACAGACTTCCAGTTTTCTTCTCATCTGTCTCCAGAAAGAATTTTGATAGTGCTAATAACCTTGGATTAGTCCGTTTTCACTCTGTAAAAGAATCTTCCTTCCATAATTGCAACCTGTAACATGTAAATACAGACCTTTTCACTCCAGTTCATTTTGTTCTCAGAATATTGCTGACAACACATTGCTTACAGGAAATGGAAAGTGAAAGTAAAATTTCCCCTTTGCTGCTAATTGTCTATCATTTGCGATAGGAGACCTGAAGAGTTGCTTTACAAAGGACTGAAAAAATGTACTGTAGCAGACATTTATTAGGTTGTGTAGGAAATTTTGTGAGTATGGTGCCTTGCAAAACTATTTGGACACTTAATATTAATATTCCGAAATGTTATTAAACTTAATATCTGAACTTAAGATATGCTATAGAAAATGTCTGCAAAAAAATAAAATATGATGATTGACATGTATTTGGGCAGACCAGGCTACCCAGAGAACACAGAACCAGTGACCACAGCCTAGCCATGGAAACTGGACACACACAAACCTGACTGCTCAGACAGGACAGGCTCAGTGACCTCAGTCTGGACACAGAAACTGGTCACAGACAGACCTGACTGTCCAGAGAGCACAAATTGTGCTCCCACTGCCAGCAGGAGAAGCAGAGATAGAGATACACTTTCTGCAGTACTGATGAAACACTGTACAATTGTTCCACATTGCTATCACACAGGTGTTATTCCAGTCTTTCTTAGCTGTAAAAAAAATGTTATGTAAATTTTTGTTTTTCCAGATATACACTGTCTATTATCTAAAGGGGTTGTTTCCCATTGTTATTGTCTATGAAATGGTCACTTCTTGTGCCCTAAATGTTCCCTGAGATTCAGAGATTTTCTCATTCCTGGATTGAGCAGTGAGAATTTTTTTTCCAACTTTTAAGTTCAAATACAGAACAAACACATACAGTATAAACCTTTACAGCATTATATATCGAAAATGGTAAATATGCACGCATGAGCAAAACAAAACCAAAAGAGAAAATACATTTTGCTCTGGTCAATAAAAACAACATTTTCAGTTGGAAGCTTTTCACAAGCATGTTTTTCTTCCTTTTTTTTTCTAATTGTTTTCTCGCGCAACATTTAAGGGAAAGAGAGATGTAGTTGTTTAATAGAGCAGTTGTATCTTTCTTTCTCCTATTATGAGTGGCCCTGCCATCATTCTGCTCCGATTACTTCTTGCTATTTATGCGGCAATGGCGATTTAACAGCTCAGGCAGACTGAGTGGAGAAGAGGATCTGTGTCTTCGTAACATCTAATAGAAATTTCTCCTGGAATGTCTCTTAAGTGGTTTAATCCCATTATTTCTTACCTGAGAAAAAAAGGATTCTGTCAGGAAAACACTTGAGTTAGAGAAGAGGTATTCACCCATTTTTCATATATTTTAAAGATTTTTTTTTAAAATGACATGGGATGAAATGTGTGACTTTCTTGACAAAGTCACACACACCACAGGGAACCACCACAGGATATAGTTTGCCACAGGAAATAAGATTTTATAACTGAATCCTACAAAAACTATAAAACAGAGGCCTATTGGACATTACTGTAGCTAAAGCTCACCTTAGAAATTGTTGGTGATTGGACAGCAGTCCCGAAAGTCTATTAGCTAAACTGAGACAGAATATGCAGGGTTTTCTTTTGTGTTTTGGTTGATGTTTGTTGTTCTTGTCAACAGCAGTACAGTATGTTACTTAAAATGACCGTTACATTGATTATCTTAAAGAGCAAAATACAGTCTGTATCATGTTTTTTGAGGATGGATACATGACAAAAAGAAAGTGAAACTAACAACCGGAAACTGAGAAACTCATGAATTATTCATCTGTGGGAATGTCCCATGTTTTATACTGTGCAGAGTAGGGCAGATAAAAACAAAGTGAAAGAAAGAAGAAAGAAGAGGAGGAGGTAATGCCAATGCTAACCAAAAAAGGTTATTTAATCTCACTAAAACTGATTGGATGATGTGCTAGTGGGCAGTGCTACTGCCCACTAGCACAGATGCTGTGCTAGTTCATTAGCACTGTATATTTAGCATTTTTACCACAGAATTTAAGCATTTAATCCATGTTAAGGTAACATGGACAGGGGTGGTGTTCCAGGACACTTTGTGAGCCTCATTTAAACAAGTGAATCACATTGAAGGGTTAAGGGTTAAAAGTGCTACTATATTAACTAGATGAGGATAGGAAAATAGATTTGTTTGGAACTTTGTGTGGGAATGATTAAAAATAAGCAACTCTTTTTCTTTGTCTGTGGTCTGGTAGATTTGTGCCAATGTATGCCTTGGTAGCAAAATGTCACTGTAACTGTGCTAGAAAATTATTTCTTATTTGCAGCAGTCCTTTGATTATGAAAGTTAGACAGTAACCACAAATGATCAATTTACAGAACAGTCATTGCTGTTGTATTAATGAGTAAGGTACTGTACTCGGATTACTCAGATATTGGAAGTTGCTTTAGATGAAAAGTTTTTTGAATTTTAGAAGCAGCAATCTCTTTGTCTGCTAGTCTAAGTCTGTCAGTAAGTAAGTTTGGAGCACAGAAACAAAGTGCAGGAAGTGAATGGTTCAAAATAAATCTAGAACATTTTCACAGGCAAATTGACTCCAAATTAGGTTGTTCAAGAAAAAAACAAAAATTATTAACCAAGCATGTAAAGTTTTATTCCATACTCAAAAGAAAGCAAACACAACGCCGGCTGTGGAAACACAATGTTTTGGCTGTCTGCCCTATCTTTCTTACACCCGAAGAAGGCTCCACAGCTGAAACTTTGTGTTTAGTTTCTTCTCTTTTCAGCATTGGAATAAACCTTTACTTGTTCCTTTGCAGCCTACACATGCTGACTAATTGTATTATTAAATGAAGTTTAAGAGGAATAACAGTAACACTTTAGTCTCACCCAGCTGTTTCTAAACATATTTGTTATTTAAATTAACTATTGTCACAGAAGTCAGAAGGGACAAACCGTGGAGAGGCAGGAGAGCGAAAAAGACCCCATGTGAAGCGGCGGAACGGGGGTTAGCCGGGGTCAGCCGTGCAAAGAGTTCTGGAGTGCCGTAAAGAAACCTATGCCCTCAGGTCATGGACGGAGCGGCGACCTGGTGCTAGGCAGGTCTCAGAACATCCGAAGGTCAATGCTGAGCGAAGCAGAATAAGTGACCCGGAAATATATAGCCCCAGAAAGAGAGACAGCGGAATGAGAGCAAAGCACAGGAAACTAGGGACAGGACAGAGAAGGAGAACCCTCTGGCTACAGAGGGCATGACAAACAATTGATTGTAAAACAATCTTCCTCTGCTTAGATTTTCACTCAGATTGATTTTGTTCTCAGAATATTCCTGGCAGCACTGAGTTTCTAGGAAATGAAAAGTGAAAGAAAAAGTACAGAAGATCAGCCCTTGAATAAACAACATTGTGCAGTATTAGCTACTATCCTGTGCTAGAGCCTGTCGTGGTAAGCAGTCGATGACAGGATCTAGCACAGATACTAATGAAAAACTGTTAATGAAAGATAAAACACTTGAGTCTTATTTTAGTTTTCCATTTCCCTTTCATTTGTGATGTACTGTACAGCAGGCCACAGAACATGTACAGAAACAGATATGCACACATTCACACCAGGCAATGACAGTCTGCCCAGTCAGAATCTGAGCTGTGAGTTATTAGAATTCTGTTTGTCACGGATCATCCACAGAAAGGGCAATGTTTGAACACAAGGATCCCCAGGAGAGAGCCTAGTAACATAAACCCTTGGAGCAAAAGCAGATGATTAACGTCATAGTTTGTGTGGTTGAGCCAAAGGTGAGCATGGGGATATGTGAGTCACCATTCTTAGAAATGGATCCAACTTCAGACAGGCGTCCAAAGTAAGACTATACAGTGCTGGGGCAATGACACTTTAATGATCAGAAGGATAGCAAGATTTTTAATGCTTTGAAATTGATTTTCTGGTGATGCACACGACAGCTGCAACATTTTAAAGGGAGCAAAAAGTTTTCATTTGTGTAAGAAAAGACAAACAAATATTTGGCTTACTGAAGTATCCACCTGTCATTCTTGTCATTCAGTTGATACTCTGTGCTTTGCACCTTTTGCAGCAATGAGAACTTTTAGTCTTCCTGTGTCAGTCTTGCACATCTAGAGTTCAGAATGCTCGGCCAGTCTTACTTGCAGTTTTGCTCGAGCTCTGTCAGGTTGGATGGGTGAACTGGAATCAAGTACTTCTACAGATTGTCAATGGAATTCAAGTCTTGTCTATGGCTGGACCACTGAAGAACATTTACTCACTTGTTCTGAAGCTACTCCAGTACTGTCTTGGCTATATGCTTGGGGTCGTTTTCCCATTGGATTGTGAATCTTCAGAAACCCCAGTCTGAAGGATGAAGCAGGTTCTGCTCAAGGAGTTGTCTACGTCTTGCTCCATTCACTCCAAGCAGATAGTCCAACATTTGCCTTCTCTCGGCCATGATTACACTGCCCTTTCTTTCATCTTTGTCCTTCTACAAAGATTCCAGGACTCTTAATCCACCATAATATCAGAAGCCAAAATTAACCTTCTAACATGTAGAAATCATTTGCAATGAAAGGAGGTTGAAGGGTTTAGAACGTTTGTAAGACCTGGTTGATTACCACAAATAGACATACTTTGTTGTCAGTTTTTTTTCTCTTTGAAAGGCTATAGGAGGGGCGTGATGGACTGTACCACTATCATAGAAGATGTTTTTCTTCTAAGGATACTTCTGTAGCGACAAGGCTTATTTAAAATACAGGAATTAAGTTTGCTGCTCCCTTGCCAGTCCCTCTCTCCCTCATCTCAGTGCAGCTGGATACAGAGAGGCCATTCCATCTGGTTCACATTTGAGGTGCTTTTCTAGCTGATAGAGTTTCCTGATAAGGAACAGCTCCCAAGGCTGAGATTCACCAGCCACCCTAATAAATGGTCATCTCTGGCACCTTACTGTCTGGGAGATTCCATGGGAGAGTCACATCCCAAGGTTTACAACCCTAAGGTCAGAGGTCATTGTTACTCATCCTCCACCTCAATCAGAACGATCAGAACTGTCGACAACTGAATCTCAGGATTCAGGACTAGCGCTACATCGGGAACAAACTGGTCTTCTTCCCGTCTAAAGAATGTGACTTGCTTGGACCCACAGTCACTTTCTATGTGCACAAGCTCTGCTAGTTCAGCCGGGACTAACTAGCTGGTCTTCAGAGAGCCCACTGCCTGCGCGCAGCAGCAAGAATCTCCCCTTCCTTCTTCCACACCTCACGCCGAACCAGGACTGCCTGGCACAGGGCCGGAGGACGCCAATTGGATGCAGCAACAGCCTGTCGCTGTTCCCTTGTGTCTGCTGGAGATCTGAATCCACACAGACTGGATGAGTATTCAACATTCTGCATTACAGCTCGAGAATTCAATTGTTACCTCAACCTGAGTTGATATCAATTTAATTCCTATGAGTGACGTACTTCCTTGCGAGTATCTAGTGTAAAAGTTGTAATCAAAGCTCATTTACGAAACAGTCTAAAAGAATGGTATACTGAATGTATGTCCCTCTTGGTTTGTAACTCTTCGTTATTGAATATACACCTTTTGTATTCTGCTAACCCTCACTATAAGATCTGTTATGTTTATATGCACATTTTATGTATTAATAAAAGTATTGTTGTTTATTAGTGTTCATGTGTGTGCTGTCACGATTGTAGTCCCTCCCCCTGAAGGGCGCTCCGGTTCTTTCACTTCGGACTTGATTTTGTGGACCTGCCCCGTTTCAGCTTCCTTCCAGCCCCCCTTAAAAGCCAGATGCCCACTCAGTTCGGGGCTCTGCATTGATTCCCGCATCGTGCGAGCCCGGGATCTGGATGCGCCTGGCTCCGTTATGGTTTTAAGTTCCTGTTCCTGTTCCCGTTCCCATTTCCCCTGCCGGTACTGACCCCGGCTCTGGTTTTAATCGTCAGTCTCGTTTGTACCGCCCGGCTTTGGACCTTTTGCCTTCGTCTTGGATTTTCCCATTTTGAATCTGTTTTGGATTGTTTGCCCCGGACTTACCCCCCCTGGACACCTGCGCACTTTGGACACGCCCCCCGTTTTCATTCCCGTCTCCTGCCTGCCTTTTTTTCCTGTGTTCTCTTCACTCCACCCCGGATCGTGTTGTCTGCATAGGGCAACTGAAAGAACGCTTTCGTTACATGTGCGTTGCCGAGTTCTTCCGCAAGGTCAGTTTTCTAATAGCCATCAAAGAATCATTTTGTGACTTACTGCTACAATTATTAATTGTCTCGGTAAATGCACAAAACCCCTACACTTCCATAGTGATAGATATTAATCATCAATATATAGCATTTCCCAGTGTAAGACTCTCCCAGTAAACCCCAATGAATTGAGTTATTTACTAGTGAAAATGATTTGCTGAAGCAGTGAAATCCACTGCTGGGATTTCTTGCTGAGTTGCTGATGATTTGCTGAAGTAATTAAATCCATTGCTGGTGGAAACAATGAGGGAGCATGTCTGGGAGACAGTGACTGAATCCCGGCTGGAATCAGGCTGTCTGCTAGTATTGATCTGTGGGGACCAAATGGGACACTTTAGAGGTGACACTTTACAAGTGAAAATGCACAGCAGCTGGCCGCCTTGATAGTCAGTTAGGGGGGATTCACCTCTCTCATTATGACTTACCTGATAATTTCTGCTGTTATATAACAATATACAGACTTCCAGTTTTCTTCTCATCTGTCTCCAGAAAGAATTTTGATAGTGCTAATAACCTTGGATTAGTCCGTTTTCACTCTGTAAAAGAATCTTCCTTCCATAATTGCAACCTGTAACATGTAAATACAGACCTTTTCACTCCAGTTCATTTTGTTCTCAGAATATTGCTGACAACACATTGCTTACAGGAAATGGAAAGTGAAAGTAAAATTTCCCCTTTGCTGCTAATTGTCTATCATTTGCGATAGGAGACCTGAAGAGTTGCTTTACAAAGGACTGAAAAAATGTACTGTAGCAGACATTTATTAGGTTGTGTAGGAAATTTTGTGAGTATGGTGCCTTGCAAAACTATTTGGACACTTAATATTAATATTCCGAAATGTTATTAAACTTAATATCTGAACTTAAGATATGCTATAGAAAATGTCTGCAAAAAAATAAAATATGATGATTGACATGTATTTGGGCAGACCAGGCTACCCAGAGAACACAGAACCAGTGACCACAGCCTAGCCATGGAAACTGGACACACACAAACCTGACTGCTCAGACAGGACAGGCTCAGTGACCACAGTCTGGACACAGAAACTGGTCACAGACAGACCTGACTGGCCAGAGAGCACAAATTGTGCTCCCACTGCCAGCAGGAGAAGCAGAGATAGAGATGCACTTTCTGCAGTACTGATGAAACACTGTACAATTGTTCCACATTGCTATCACACAGGTGTTATTCCAGTCTTTCTTAGCTGTAAAAAAAATGTTATGTAAATTTTTGTTTTTCCAGATATACACTGTCTATTATCTAAAGGGGTTGTTTCCCATTGTTATTGTCTATGAAATGGTCACTTCTTGTGCCCTAAATGTTCCCTGAGATTCAGAGATTTTCTCATTCCTGGATTGAGCAGTGAGAATTTTTTTTCCAACTTTTAAGTTCAAATACAGAACAAACACATACAGTATAAACCTTTACAGCATTATATATCGAAAATGGTAAATATGCACGCATGAGCAAAACAAAACCAAAAGAGAAAATACATTTTGCTCTGGTCAATAAAAACAACATTTTCAGTTGGAAGCTTTTCACAAGCATGTTTTTCTTCCTTTTTTTTCTAATTGTTTTCTCGCGCAACATTTAAGGGAAAGAGAGATGTAGTTGTTTAATAGAGCAGTTGTATCTTTCTTTCTCCTATTATGAGTGGCCCTGCCATCATTCTGCTCCGATTACTTCTTGCTATTTATGCGGCAATGGCGATTTAACAGCTCAGGCAGACTGAGTGGAGAAGAGGATCTGTGTCTTCGTAACATCTAATAGAAATTTCTCCTGGAATGTCTCTTAAGTGGTTTAATCCCATTATTTCTTACCTGAGAAAAAAAGGATTCTGTCAGGAAAACACTTGAGTTAGAGAAGAGGTATTCACCCATTTTTCATATATTTTAAAGATTTTTTTTTAAAATGACATGGGATGAAATGTGTGACTTTCTTGACAAAGTCACACACACCACAGGGAACCACCACAGGATATAGTTTGCCACAGGAAATAAGATTTTATAACTGAATCCTACAAAAACTATAAAACAGAGGCCTATTGGACATTACTGTAGCTAAAGCTCACCTTAGAAATTGTTGGTGATTGGACAGCAGTCCCGAAAGTCTATTAGCTAAACTGAGACAGAATATGCAGGGTTTTCTTTTGTGTTTTGGTTGATGTTTGTTGTTCTTGTCAACAGCAGTACAGTATGTTACTTAAAATGACCATTACATTGATTATCTTAAAGAGCAAAATACAGTCTGTATCATGTTTTTTGAGGATGGATACATGACAAAAAGAAAGTGAAACTAACAACCGAAACTGAGAAACTCATGAATTATTCATCTGTGGGAATGTCCCATGTTTTATACTGTGCAGAGTAGGGCAGATAAAAACAAAGTGAAAGAAAGAAGAAAGAAGAGGAGGAGGTAATGCCAATGCTAACCAAAAAAGGTTATTTAATCTCACTAAAACTGATTGGATGATGTGCTAGTGGGCAGTGCTACTGCCCACTAGCACAGATGCTGTGCTAGTTCATTAGCACTGTATATTTAGCATTTTTACCACAGAATTTAAGCATTTAATCCATGTTAAGGTAACATGGACAGGGGTGGTGTTCCAGGACACTTTGTGAGCCTCATTTAAACAAGTGAATCATATTGAAGGGTTAAGGGTTAAAAGTGCTACTATATTAACTAGATGAGGATAGGAAAATAGATTTGTTTGGAACTTTTGTGGGAATGATTAAAAATAAGCAACTCTTTGTCTGTGGTCTGGTAGATTTGTGCCAATGTATGCCTTGGTAGCAAAATGTCACTGTAACTGTGCTAGAAAATTATTTCTTATTTGCAGCAGTCCTTTGATTATGAAAGTTAGACAGTAACCACAAATGATCAATTTACAGAACAGTCATTGCTGTTGTATTAATGAGTAAGGTACTGTACTCGGATTACTCAGATATTGGAAGTTGCTTTAGATGAAAAGTTTTTTGAATTTTAGAAGCAGCAATCTGTTTGTCTGCTAGTCTAAGTCTGTCAGTAAGTAAGTTTGGAGCACAGAAACAAAGTGCAGGAAGTGAATGGTTCAAAATAAATCTAGAACATTTTCACAGGCAAATTGACTCCAAATTAGGTTGTTCAAGAAAAAAACAAAAATTATTAACCAAGCATGTAAAGTTTTATTCCATACTCAAAAGAAAGCAAACACAACGCCGGCTGTGGAAACACAATGTTTTGGCTGACTGCCCTATCTTTCTTACACCCGAAGAAGGCTCCACAGCTGAAACTTTGTGTTTAGTTTCTTCTCTTTTCAGCATTGGAATAAACCTTTACTTGTTCCTTTGCAGCCTACACATGCTGACTAATTGTATTATTAAATGAAGTTTGAGAGGAATAACAGTAACACTTTAGTCTCACCCAGCTGTTTCTAAACATATTTGTTATTTAAATTAACTATTGTCACAGAAGTCGGAAGGGACAAACCGTGGAGAGGCAGGAGAGCGAAAAAGACCCCATGTGAAGCGGCGGAACGGGGGTTAGCCCGGGCTCAGCCGTGCAAAGAGTTCTGGAGTGCCGTAAAGAAACCTATGCCCTCAGGTCATGGACGGAGCGGTGACCTGGTGCTAGGCAGGTCTCAGAACATCCGAAGGTCAATGCTGAGCGAAGCAGAATAAGTGACCTGGAAATATATAGCCCCAGAGAGAGAGACACTGGAAGGAGAGCAAAGCACAGGAAACTAGGGACAGGACAGAGAAGGAGAACCCTCTGGCTACAGAGGGCATGACAAACAATTGATTGTAAAACAATCTTCCTCTGCTTAGATTTTCACTCAGATTGATTTTGTTCTCAGAATATTCCTGGCAGCACTGAGTTTCTAGGAAATGAAAAGTGAAAGAAAAAGTACAGAAGATCAGCCCTTGAATATACAACATTGTGCAGTATTAGCTACTATCCTGTGCTAGAGCCTGTCGTGGTAAGCAGTCGATGACAGGATCTAGCACAGATACTAATGAAAAACTGTTAATGAAAGATAAAACACTTGAGTCTTATTTTAGTTTTCCATTTCCCTTTCATTTGTGATGTACTGTACAGCAGGCCACAGAACATGTACAGAAACAGATATGCACACATTCACACCAGGCAATGACAGTCTGCCCAGTCAGAATCTGAGCTGTGAGTTATTAGAATTCTGTTTGTCACGGATCATCCACAGAAAGGGCAATGTTTGAACACAAGGATCCCCAGGAGAGAGCCTAGTAACATAAACCCTTGGAGCAAAAGCAGATGATTAACGTCATAGTTTGTGTGGTTGAGCCAAAGGTGAGCATGAGGATATGTGAGTCACCATTCTTAGAAATGGATCCAACTTCAGACAGGCGTCCAAAGTAAGACTATACAGTGCTGGGGCAATGGCACTTTAATGATCAGAAGGATAGCAAGATTTTTAATGCTTAGAAATTGATTTTCTGGTGATGCACACGACAGCTGCAACATTTTAAAGGGAGCAAAAAGTTTTCATTTGTGTAAGAAAAGACAAACAAATATTTGGCTTACTGAAGTATCCACCTGTCATTCTTGTCATTCAGTTGATACTCTGTGCTTTGCACCTTTTGCAGCAATGAGAACTTTTAGTCTTCCTGTGTCAGTCTTGCACATCTAGAGTTCAGAATGCTCGGCCAGTCTTACTTGCAGTTTTGCTCGAGCTCTGTCAGGTTGGATGGGTGAACTGGAATCAAGTACTTCTACAGATTGTCAATGGAATTCAAGTCTTGGCTATGGCTGGACCACTGAAGGACATTTACTCACTTGTTCTGAAGCCACTCCAGTACTGTCTTGGCTATATGCTTGGGGTCGTTGTCCCGTTGGATTGTGAATCTTCAGAAACCCCAGTCTGAAGGATGAGGCAGGTTCTGCTCAAGGAGTTGTCTACGTCTTGCTCCATTCACTCCAAGCAGATAGTCCAACATTTGCCCTTCTCTCGGCCATGATTACACTGCCCTTTCTTTCATCTTTGTCCTTCTACAAAGATTCCAGGACTCTTAATCCACCATAATATCAGAAGCCAAAATTAACCTTCTAACATGTAGAAATCATTTGCAATGAAAGGAGGTGGAAGGGTTTAAGAATGTTTGTAAGACCTGGTTGATTACCACACATAGACATACTTTGTTGTCAGTTTTTTTTTCTCTTTGAAAGGCTATAGGAGGGGTGTGATGGACTGTACCACTATCATAGAAGATGTTTTTCTTCTAAGGATACTTCTGTAGCGGCAAGGCTTATTTAAAATACAGGAATTAAGTTTGCTGCTCCCTTGCCAGTCCCTCTCTCCCTCATCTCAGTGCAGCTGGATACAGAGAGGCCATTCCATCTGGTTCACATTTAAGGTGCTTTTCTAGCTGATAGAGTTTCCTGATAAGGAACAGCTCCCAAGGCTGAGATTCACCAGCCACCCTAATAAATGGTCATCTCTGGCGCCTTACTGTCTGGGAGATTCCATGGGAGAGTCACATCCCAAGGTTTACAACCCTAAGGTCAGAGGTCATTGTTACTCATCCTCCACCTCAATCAGCCAATCAGGAACTGGTAGGGCAGGGTAACCCCACAATGTCTCGAATGCCCGCGGAACTTTTAGCCACTGAACTACCGTAGTTCCTCCAGATAAAACAGGCAGCACAATGCCCAGAAGGTGCCCCTCCAGGACATTCTCAGACTCAGCTCGGACAATCACGTGACGGCCAGTGTGTCCGAGTGCCAGGACTTAACTTTGTTCTAAGAGTCGAGAACGGAGGTTGCCCATGCATAACAAAAAGATCTGCCCCAGGTTAGCCCAGCTGACAGCCTCGTGAACCACCGGTACTCCACCGCCAAAGCTCGCCTGATCAACGAGTGAACTACGGTCGGAACTGTCGACAGCTGAATCTCAGCATTCAGGACTAGCGCTACATCGGGAACGAACTGGTCTTCTTCCCATCTAAAGAGTGTGACTGGCTTGGACCCGCAGTCACTTTCCATGTGCACAAGCTCTGCTAGTTTCAGCCAACACTAACTAGCCGGTCTTCAAAGAGCATCAGCAGCGCATCACAGCAGGAATCTCTCCCTCCTCTCCTTCTCGCCAGCCGCACCAGCCACTGCCTGGCACCGAGCCAGAGAGTGCCGATTGCACACAACAACAGCCTGCCACTGTTTCTTTGTGTCCGCGGGAGATCTGAATCCACACAGATCGGATGAGTATTCAACATTCTGCATTACAGCTCGAGAATTCAATTGTTACCTCAACCACAATTGATATCAATCTAATACCTATGAGTGATGTCCAGTGACAGACAGCTGCAATCACTGACTAAGGCATGGTGTTGATATACTGATGGCACTTTGGCTGATTTGGTTAACATGCTTTCCTCTTAAACAGGAGATGCTGAGTTCAAATCCCAGCAGTGCTTGTCTTACAAAATGAATCACTATGGATGATTACGTACAGCTTGATTTTGTTTAACACAAGTTTTCATTTTCTTTCTGGAACAACTTGCTTTTCATGAAATTCATACAGCTTGTGAAAGATGAAATACAAATCTTGCCTTGTATATCGCAGGCTGGTAAGAAAGAAGCATTATTTTCTTTTTTTAAGCTTGCAAATGGAGAAAAGGGACACACGTGAGTCTCTGTTAATTGAAAGGTTAGTGGTTTGAGCCCACCCAGAAATGCACTTCTCATTATTGCAATGTAAACCTCACCTCTACTTATTTGAATTTTTTTAGCAAAACCTTAACCCACTTGATATTTGCAGGAAATGTGAATGTTTTTGTTAAACAATTAAGTACGTAAATCAATATCACTGGGAATGGCCAATAATGACCAACATTCAAGGACATCATATTCATCCATGGACTTTGATCTTCGAACGGCTGGCAGAAAAATTAATTTATGCTCTCGTTGCATCCTTATTTAGAATATTTAAAATTACGACACAGATTTGTTGGAGAACTTGACAAGCAAAAAAGACAGTTGGACAGCATGATTATGTTAGGACTGTACATTTGTATTTTAATACTTTTGTATATTTATCTTAATTTTAATATACATGTAACCATAAATGCTGTTCTATGTAAATACATTTTGTTGTATTTTATCATATTTTAGCTGAGGGCACAAGGGGGTCTATTATACCTTGCAAAACTTCCAAGACAACTATAACAGAGGCTCATATTTTAATAAAATTTGCTTTAAAAGAAAACCAAAATTTGTACAATATCATCCCTCAATATCAACGTTCAAATGAAGGATTTAAAGAAGCAACAGCGATAGGAGAGTACATTGATTTTGGACCAATATTTGCATCTGAACAATCCTTCCTCCTGGAAAGAAGAAAAAACAGGTATGTTTTGAGTCTCATGATGATGCTCTTCTGGATAAAAACAAAACAGTGCAAATTTGTTTCTGATCTATTTTGGATAAAATTATAACTGTCATCGAAGAGAAATTTGATCAGTTGAATGCAGTCGAAACTTTCGACATTTTATATGATGACAGGACGTACATTTAGGACTCAGTACCGATAACACTGCTGCTATTGATGGAGTAGAAATAAGTGATGTATTGGCAGTTTTATCCGAGGCAAGAAGTACTAGAACACCTCCTATAAAAATGTTAGGATTCAGAGCAAGAAATATTTTTCCACCTCACCCAATGGTATTGCATTAACGAGGCTGAAGCTGGCTTCTTATTCGCCAGCTTCTTCTTCTGCCTTAAATGCTGCTGCTGTGATGTTATGCCGCCTTTCGCCTGTAGATGGCTCTCTACAGTAATTTTTAAAAGTACTAATCGGGATGGATTACTGTACTTATCCTCAGTAAAGGGGAATATGTAAGTAGTGACTATCCAAATAGCATTTTTGTGTGAAACACATTTCAGAAAATTGTAAACCAATTTTCAAAACTCACAATAACACAAACACAATAAGTAAATAAGACAAAGGCAAAACATAAGTTCACAGGCACTTTCTGCATATTTACCATGACCTTGCCTTCTGATCATAAAAAGTCTTAAAATCTTGCATTTTACAAGAACTTTTTAATAGAAATGGGACATTTAGAACATGGCATACGAGAATATATGGTTAACCGAGGATAAGCAATGGGTGATGGCACTTTCTGCTTCTTGCTATAAACCTACCCTCTGGTTATAAAAACATCTAAGAATTCTGACACTGAGGTGTGAGAGACAATGGAACAGACTATCAAAATCCTGAACTTTTTTTAAATTTGACCCTGTGAACATGGCATGTCCCTCCTTCCTCATTACCAAAACATCTCAATGTTCCGACACTATGTACATTGGTAATTACAACACTTCACTGTTGCATTTCTGAGTTGTGGCATTGTGAACATGGCATGTTAAAGTATATAGAAAATCTAGATCAGAACAGGCTAAATGCAATTCATAGTGATTTATCATTTTCTTACTTTCTAAATGAAAAAAAAATATTTTTTCAGTGATTATGACACTTCGGTATGACATAAAATATGCTTCAATGACAGAATAAATAATCATGGAAAAAATACCCACAGTGGACATTCATATTTGTGATTATAGGAATGTTAAATATCAGGTGAGTAGCTGCGTCAGCATGCGTAGGCTGCAAAGGAACAAGTAAAGGGTTATTCCATGCTGAAAAGAGAAGAAAGGAAACAAAACGTGTCGGCCGTGGAGCCTTCTTCAGGTATTAGAAAGACAGGGCAGTATGCAAAGATATTTTTTTTTATCTTTGCTTACTGCAGTTTATCTTTGATGACAACATCAAAGACATTAAGGAATTCTTACTGCTAACAGCTCCACATCAACTTCCTTTTATAACTAACCTCATCAGATCTCTCAACTCCCAACTCTTCCAGTTTCTCACTTCAGAGAAGGATAAAAAAACTCAATCATCCTCTACAGAGAAAAACCATCAACACCCTTATCACCTCCACCAATCCTAACCTTGTTGTCACTGTACCCTCTGACTTTTCCCTTTCACCCCTTTGCATCCTCAGCTAACATATTTAAATAGTACAACACAATTACAATAGATTGTACAGTATTTACAGTTTAAAATTAAGGTAAATATGTCAAAATATCAAAGCCCAACTGCACAGTGCTGACGTAACAATGCTTGCCAAGTTCTCAAATCAATCTGCATTGTATTTTTAAAATATTTCAGCAGAGGATGTGACGGGAGTATAAATGACGATTCGACGATCATTTTTCTTGGGTGAATATGGTTTTCTGGGGAGTTGCGATGTTGGGCATTATTGGACATTTTTGACACGTGTTGAACAGTCGCATTTCCTACAAATATTAAGAAAAAACTGAGAAATCCAATCGACCTATGCGAAAACAATGTTTACATCGCAAAAGAAACCAATCCCTGGGTGGACTTGAACCACCAACCTGTTGGATAACAGCCAAACGCACGAACCGATTGCACCACACAGACTGACTGATGGAGTCCTTTCTCGAATCAAAAAAAAAATCTCTTACCGTTCTTTTTGCCAGCCGGTAATATTTCTTCTGCACTGATAACCAAGAACTGAATTTCATGTTTCGCAAGCTGTGTGAATTTCATCAAAAAACAAGTTTTCCAGAAAGGAAATGAACACATGCATTTAACGAAATCAAGCCCTTTGTGAGTGCCCAAAATGGTACGTTCTGTACTACAAGATAGGAAGAAATACAGGGCTGGGATATGAACCTAGGCTTTCTTGTTTAATAAAGATGCGCTTTAACCAACTAAGCTATGATGACAGAGCAGCTGTTACCTTTTACAGCCACTTGGACACACCGCTCTGAGACATCTGCGTTCAGAAAGCGCTGAACCTGCTCTCGGAGCAAATAGCCTCTTTTACATACAGTAGCAGCCCCGACACTGAGAAACGAAGAGAACTGGCTTTTATCTGGCATTTTTCATGTCCAATGCGTTTGACATCTCCCAAGGGCGACAGAGTTCTTTAGCAACACTATTTCTTCTTCTTTTTTATTTCTGTACGCTTTGATAAAAAACGAGAAATCGTGCAAGGGAAAAATGTCTTTTTTTCATAGCGAAAACGTGCACCAGGAAATGTGTTAAGAAGAAGTGATTTAACATGATACGTGACCTAATTTATCGGAGCAAATGCTCACCCAGCAAGGTCTGGAGAACTTGGAGAGTCTGGTGGATGTGATAATTATACGGTGTTGTGGAAGAAAACAGTCTTTCTCTGAATTCTCAATCAATCGGAATTTCAGTGCGAAACATAAACCCTTTGTCTGATTTAAAGAGATAATATTTTAAAACTCATAAAAAATCAGAAAACACATGTTTCTCACTTTGAAATTTTAGACGGGGCGGTGCATTACTAGTAGCGACGCTGAGCACACTGTGGGGTAATTCAGGTTATGTGAAATACCAGCAGTTTAATAAATAACGCATCTGATTTCGGATCATAAGATTGTAGGTTTGACTTCTACCTGGCTCGTGTAAATTTTATTCAAGCTCCTCAGTAATAGATGTCTTTTATGTAATGAACCGCACCTGAAAGCAAACATTGGGTCTGTTTCCTTTGTTTTCCAGCATGAAATAGTAAATTGTTACAAAAAGTACCTGCTAATGTCCAATAGCGGTTTTTTTTTTCAAATTACATTTTCAGGCTTCAGACACTTTTTAATAAAACAAAAGTGTCCGGAAACTCCCTAACTTTCAGGTTTGCTTGAACCTGTATTAAAAGAAGTTATTTGAAACTTCCGGGATTCCATTCTCTGATGTACAGTAGCTGTCTCTAAAGACAGAGGTGATGTTTCGCAGATGTGAACTGTGCCTTCTCTCTTGTGTTCAAGGGTATTCGCTGTGTGAGATCCTAACTGCATGTCCAATAGGGCTCTGTTTTGTTTAGATTATCTATGTGGTGTACAGATAGAACTCAACTACATGGTGTGAATTCCGTGTTCAGGACCAGCAGAACCTGAAAAACTAAAAGCAGACCTCGATGTGGTTTGACCACGCAGCCTTCTGATCTGGAGTCAGACATGCTACCTTTGCGCCACGAGGTCACAGCTATCAGCACTTTTGAATTCCCCAAAGGAGACAAATGAGCTTCACAAAAAATTCTGTGAAGAGCGCCACTCTTCCGAAGAGAGTCTCTTCATCCCAGACCACATTTTATTCTTCCTGCGCAGCTCTTGTGCAGGTGTTGTTCTCGATAACAGATCCAGGAACACTGACTGTTATTCTATTTTTTTTAATTAAATATCCCATGATGCAACGGTAGCACGTCTGACTCTAAATCCCGAAGTTAATTTTCAAAGTATATCGGAGTCAACTGATACTGATCGGGTTCTGCTGCTGCTGAACCCGCAGTCTTCACCTTAAAATTCAATTCCCCAAGGCTTCTGACCTTATATGTCCATCCCTTCTCGTCAAAACTCGTATTTTCACAGGGTACCCTTCAGAAATCGCAGTATAGAATGAAAAACTCCAGTAGATCTCGGCCGCTGTTGGTGATTTTCCTTTAAAAACAAATTAATCTCCGGAAATTTTGCGGAGTGTATCACTTTCACTGAGACCAAGGAGTGTTAAGATATACATGAGTCTTTGTGGCTCGGGTGTTATCCAAAAGGGTGGTGGTCTGAGCCCTCCCAGGGACGCTATGAGCCTTTTAATGTACAAACCCATCTCACTTCATCTCCACGGCCGGTCTTGTACCACAATTAAATACGGAGCCCGCAGGGGGTAGTAGGCTCGCAAATATAGCTCACTGTGTATAAAATGAAGAAGCAGAGGTTAGTTTCTTATCTGCATGTTGCAGAGCCTTACGCAACTCGTACCATTAGCTGAGGTTTGATCCCTGCACGGGCTATTAGTTGAAAGGCCATTGTAAATGACGTGTAAGAGATTTATCCAGCTGGCTTTTATGTTTCACAGTAAATTGAGATCTTGAAACCAAAATAGTTAGAAATATGGAACACAACCGTTGTTCCCCAAGAAGGAAAGCTGTTTTGTACTGACGTCACTCCTTTTTATGTAACCCAGATTGTAAAGAGTAAAGAACTCTGCCCTATCAAAGGAAAATGTTACACAAAAGTTGGAAAGCACACTCTGAACCCATCTGTATATTTGATTCCCGCGATCCGTTCAAAGCTGCTTAGTGCTTTGCAAGCAAATCAAATCATTTCAGGGAAGAAACTCAGTTTAGTGAACTACTTTTGTATTTTCACTCATTGAATTTGATCTTTGTATTCTCTTTGCATTCTCAGCAATAATATTTCAAAATTACAGTTCGGATTTATTGGAAAACTTCACAAGCATAATTAGGTTGGAACTGTAAAATTGTTTTTTAATATCTTGGTATATTTACCTTCATTTTAATATAGATATAACCATAAATGATGTTAAGCATATTGAACTTTTGTCGTACTTTTTAAAACATTTTAGCTGAGGACACACGGCGACTATTATACCTTGTGATACATGCAAGACATCTGTAAACGAAGATGTAATTACAATAAAATTGTCAATTAACAGAAAACCACAATTTGTATAATATTATTCCTCGATATCAATGATCAATTGAAGGATTTGAAGAAACTATCAAAGAAACAGCAGCAATAGCAGATGATTTTGGTTTTGAACCCATCTTTACACCTCAATAATTCATTTGTCCTTGAAAAAAGAAAAGACAGGCATATTTTGAGTCTCATAATTATCCTCTTCTCGATCCAAAAGAAACGTTGATTGCTTCTGTAGTTTTTTGGATTTTCTTACAAAGATCTCACGAAGTATTGCCAGGATCTATATTTAGCATTCGGTAGCGATAACACTGCTGATATTGATTGAGTAAAAATCTATGATGTATTGACAGCTTTATCTGAAGCGAGAAATCCTCGAACGCCGCTTATGAAGTGCTGGGATTCATACCAAGAAATGCCTTTTGTTTTCCCACCCAAAATGCTACTATTACATTACATATTATGCAAACATTACCAGTTTTAGTAGCTTCTGGGCGCGATTTTCCAAAACACAAACTAATTACAAATTATTTAAGATGAACCATGTCCAAAAATTGTAAATCAGGATTAATATAATATCAAATGAAATTACTACAGAAGAAAATGTTTAACTGAAATATGAATAAGACTATGCAAGCCTACAAAACAGAACAATTCAATATTTATAACTTATTTTTTTATTTTTTGAGAAATGGGCTCACACACCGGAAGACACTAACTTTTCTCTTCGTTAGAGTATGTGAATAACAGTTTAACCCCAAATGTCTGTAATTGTGATTCTGTTAAAATTCAAAAAAGCATCTATCAATAGTAAGAAATTATTAAGAAAGGATGAAATTGTGTTATTTCATAAACTGTAAGACATGAAGACATTTACAGGTTATATCCTTTGCTTTGTCTTTTAAGGCAAGCGTTCAGGATCCAAGCCCATGTTCGGACGGTTGTGTTTCTCTTGTAATCATCAAGATGTCATTCTTTTGGAGATGCCAGGGATTGAACACAGGACCTCATATACAGTATGCATAGCATACACTCTACCACTGAGCTACGTCCACAACATAGAAGGCTGTGGAAGTGATTTAGAGATGTGCAGGTGCTCACAGAACACAATCCATCTTTTGCATCTTTTAAGTGCTCTTGATTAAACTATACATAGAAAAACAGCAGTACTGATGATTTTCATGGACTGATGCACACTTGTTCTGTACAACTCCAGTGATAAAACCTTGTCTGTAAATATTGTAGAACGTAAAAGGGTGAAACAACGCTCCATCCACAGGAATGGTAACAGAAAGGATCATTTTCTCATTTAATACGTCCTTTTGAGATGCCTTGTCAACGCACACAGACGTTAGAGCTGAACAAATATTTTGTACACAAGACGGCAGTGCGATATTAGAATTCCTGTCTTCTTGATGGATTCAGACTCCTTCTCAGAGGTCCATGCTCGCCAAATAACTTTACAGCTGTAGCGGCAATGCTTATAAATAAGACAGAATTAAGCGTCGCTATGCTTTCCTAAATGAGGCCCCATCTCACTCTCCCTCTCTGTGGTGCAGCCACAGAGAAGCTATTCATGCAGGCTGATTTAAGATGTTTTCTATTGATAAGGTACAGCTCCCAAACGGAGATGCACTTAGCTAAGCCTGGCTATCATGATCAATGGTCATCCATTGGCGCCTATCTGTCTAGGGAGTGCCAGATGGACATCTGGACTGCATTCCTAAGTGTCAGGAGTAAGTGACTCACATCTCACCTTGATCAACCAATCAGGGATTGGCAGGGTGTGGTAACACCAAGTGGGTCTCCAATGCCTCCAATGTATTTCTGATGGAGCGCTATGAGCAAAGATTTAATAAGCTACTCCTGCCGATGATTCAGCTTAAAGAAGTAAAAGCTTCACAAACAAAAGCAGCTCGCTACCACAGCCAATATTAAATGTAATTGGTGGCACTTTACCATGTGCACTGGCTCAAAAGTGATCTCGGCAGACGTTGTTCCCTACAGTACGTAAAGCTGAAAGCGCCAAAGAGCATTTCCATTGAGAAAAAAAAAATCTGCCTTGATGTTAAACATAGAGAGCCTGTCTTTTAGAAGTTCTCCCTCTAAACACCTTATGCAGCCTCCCGACAGACTAACAAAAAGCGCCTTTTCACCAACTCAATTTATAATACGCCCCTCAAAACTCACAACCGAATAACAATCCATCCGTATATTTGATTTCCAAGATCCATTCAAGGCAACTTGGCTCTTCGCAAGCAAATAATTTCAGGGAAGAATCTCAGTTTAGTCAACTACTGGTGCATTCAGCACACCACTTGCTTTTGCTTATCAGGGTGGCCGAGTGGTCTAAGGTGCCCGACTCAAGGATGTGTGTCTTTCCAGCTAGCTTGGGTGTTCTGGTCTCCAAATGGAGGCGTGGGTTCAAATCCCACTCCTGACAGCTTCTGTTTTTACCTCTCTTGAATTGTTCCAGTGCTAGCTGACAGTGAATGACTGAAATATAAAAGCAGCAGAAGAAAGCAAGCAACTCAGTGCAATTTGTGAGTATTCTGCACTGTTAAAATGCACAGGTTTTCATACTTTTTGGAATTCGTAGCTCAAGAAGTGACTCCTGTTTCATTTTCTATTCACCAACTCGATTTGCATTCAGCCCCTCACACCTCACAACAGAATAACAAACGGCTTCATGTGCCACAGCATTCCCCTGTAGATTCGGTTTGCACTATGAATTAGGCGACCCCGAATGAAATATTTTAGTGTTGGCTCAAATGTGAGGAATTTCATGAACCCTCAAAAAGGAACTTGCAGAAAATGCCAGCAATTCAAAGCGTGTAGGCAGCATGAACAGACCAATTCTGCAATTTCTGTTATCGCGGGCGGTGCTTTCTGAGTCGAGGCTCTGCTTTAAAAATGAGAAGTGCTGAACTCTAAACACGTTCTTGCCATTACTGCTACTCCTGCTGCTACTCCTTCGTCCTCGAAAAAAGAAAAGACAGGCATGTTTTGAGTCTCAAAATGATCTTCTGGATCCACAAGAAACATGTAAATTTGATTGATTCCGCAGTATTTTGGATGTACTGTACTTATAACTTCCATCGAAGAGAGATTTCATCAGTTGCATGAAATTGAAACTTTCGACTTTTTGTCTGGTATTGAAAATATATTAAAAAAAAACTTAAACAATTTTCTAACGAACAACTCATGAATTATTGCCAGGATCTATATTTAGCGTTCGGTACTGATAACACTGCTGATATTGATTGTAGCGTGCTCTCTGAAGGCACGAGTTCTGTAGGGTTTGGGCATTTACTGGGACAATTATTAATTGTAGCAGTAAATCACAAAACTGATTCTTTTAATGGCTTTAGAATCCAACCATGCGATATAACTCAAACAGCGCACACACACAGGTACTAATACACGAAAATACATTTATTAATACATAGAATATGCATATAAACCTAGCAGATCTTATCGAGAGGGTTAACAGAATACAAAAGGTATATATTCAATCAGTTACGAAGTGTTACATATATCAAGAGGACATACGTTCAGTATATCATTCATTTAGACCGTTTCGTAAATGAACTTGGTTATAACTTCTACATTAGATACTGAAAACAAGTACATAACTCTTAGGAATTAAATTGATATCAACTGGTTGGGATAACAATTGAATTCTCGAGCTGTAATGCATTGAAGTTGAATACTCATCCAATCTCTGGGGATTCAGATCTCCTGCGGGCACAAAGAAACAGTTGCAGGCTGTTGCTGTCCAATTCGCGCTCTCTGTCTTGGTGCCAGGCTGTGCGGCTTGCAACGGTGCGCTGCTGATGCTCACTGACCGGCTAGTTAGTGTTGGCTTTAACTAGCAAAGTTGTGCTCAGGAGAAAAGATGACTGTGGGTCCCAGCAAGTCAGGAAGAGGACCGGTTCGTTCCTGATGAAGTGCTAGTTCTGAATAGTGATTCAGCTGTCCACAGTTCCGAACTGTTCACGAGGCTTGCTGCTGATGCTAACCTCGGGTGGATCCTCTGGTTACTTTCTGGCAACCTCCGCTCTCAACTCTTAGAACAAAGCAAAGTTCTGGCACTCGAACACACTGGCCGTTCCGTGGTTGTCCGGGCTGAGTCTCCTCCTAAAAGTCTTTTAGGGTGGCTGATCTCAGTCATCTCCTTCTGAGTGACTGTCGCCTTTCTAAGCTGGCGCAGCATGTACATGGTGTCTTTCTCAGTATGCCATGTGGCATCTTGGGCACCAACATCCTGGAAATCTGGGGAGATCTGACGCAGCTGTTGATGCTCCTCCTCCATTTCCAGGGCATCTGCTTTTTCGATTTGTTCATGCCTGTGCTCTAGGAACCCTGCAGGGGGTGGTGCAGCGGTGGAGCATGCCTGACCCTCGGCTGAGTGATCATCTGGAGCACCTGAGTGATCTGGAATTGTTACCCCAGTCTCACTGATCAGGTCAACCCTGTACACTTCCTGATTGAGGAATCCCTCTATCGGCATGTTTACAATCATTCGCTGGGCGTGGGTGTAGGGCACCTGCTCGCTCCCCCCTTCCCTCGCTAGGGGTTCAGGGAGCTGCCCCAGCAGTGGGATAGCTAGTTCACTGTCTTTGAACTCACTATCACCCACCAGGCCCATGTCAGTGCGGGCGGGGATTCTGACACCCCTCTTTGCCGTGTTCTGCACTAACAGGCGGGTGGCTTGACCATCCAGCTCCAGTCTGGCTGAACCACTGTTGGTCAGACTCAGACTGGTGGACTGGTTGGACAGACTGAGCTGGTGGCTATAAGAAAACCGGCTCGGCTTTCATTCCCTGTCCCTTCCGGGGGACTGGGTGTGTTGGAAACCCTGCCGTTGAGGCAGGAACAATCAGGTCAGTCTCACTCACTATCTGGTAGTTGTGAAAAATAATGTTACCTGACTGCAGGTTCCCTGGGTCACAGCAGAGGGAATCGGCATCTGGGATCAGGTGTGTCCACAGCGCAGTAGTCTCAGCGTCCAGCTGGACCTCCTCTCTAACCTGTGAATGTTGCACCAGGGGCACCTGGCGGTGGCCCCGTGACAGCTGCTCAAGCAGATCCTCACTAATAGAGGACCTCTCAGGGCTAAGGGTGAGGGCTACATCACCAACCTGCTCTCCTGCCATCTGGATCCCTTCCACCACTGCAGGGTGGTGGTCCTGACCCCTCTTGGGTGCCAGGGTGCACAGGGAAAGCTCCTTTTCATCGCCAGGTGGGGAGATCTGCTCCTCTTTAGGGATGTAAAAGGGGTGTGCTTTACCTGGTGGATCAGGCGGCTGCTTGGAGCACCGCTCCTGTGGCATGGAGGCTGTTGTGACCTCAGCCGGGACATGACTTCCCCGTATATCCAGGGAACAAGAAAATATTTTTATTTCTTGTCCAGAGGGAACAGAAGGAATCTCCACATAGGCTTCAGTGTTCGGTAGGCACTGTGTGAGCACAGTCTGCCTCTTGGCCCCCCTTCCTTCTGTACAGAAGGCTTAGGAACCTTGACCTGTTTCCACACCTTGCCTTTCTGGTGATCCACCAAAGGTTCCTCTCTGAGTCGCATGCCCTTTTCTTTTTCTACCCGTTTGAGCTTGCTGTATGACATCAAACACCTTTCAACCTCAGTGTCAATCAATGTCTCACTGTGTAAGACATCTCCCATGGCAGCCTTGAGGTAAAAGCTTCCTGCTTTTCCTCTCTGTTTTACTGCTTGCTCTGTGACTTCAGGGGTGGAGTCAGCACTCGCTTGCGAGTGGCTGACCTCATGCAGGCAGGAACTCTTCCACTCAATCAGATAGACTGAGGGAGGGAGAGGGGGCGGGTCTCCGCCTCCTCCAGTGGAGAGTATCAGCTCATTCACGCTTCCGGCAGCCTTGGGGAGCGGTTGTCTATGTCCTAATAAAACTTGTTCAAGCCTGGCCAGGCGGGCGGCTACTGAATCCTTTTGTTCAGCTTTATCTAGCCCTTTCCCTTCCCCGGTGTTCTCATGGAACTTAGGACGCTGGGTGCGGTCCTGTGTGCCTGCTTTGGAACGGGGCTTAGCCAGCTCAGGAGCCTGTGCTCCTTCGAGCAGGGGGGAATTAACCCTGCTGGCTCTGACGGCGAACACAGTCGCTTTAACAGCTTTTTGCTCAGAGCGACTTTGGACATCATACTCCCAGGCTTTCTGCACGAATCTCTTAATATCAGTCATTTTCATGGTCTGTGCATCTGTATGCATTAAGATCATCTTTCTGACTGACGGGTGGAGATTCGCAATGAATAAACCCTTGAAATGTGTGTTCTCTTCACAACCCTCATCATTTCGCCCTGCAAAATAAGTTCATCTAAGTCTCTCGTAATATTCGCGAGGGGACTCTGCTCTCTCGTGCTTAATGTTAAGGGCGGCGGCTATCGCGGCAGTCGGGTCAATAAACGCACTGTATTCTGATAAGTGCTTGACACAGCTCTTCAAAGTCATCACAGACTTTCTTCATCTGCTTATCCATCCACTCATGTACAGCTCTGCTGCTAGTTTTCCTGACCAGAAATACTTTTTCCTGTTCTGTAGCGTTTGGCAGGTACTGCAGGGTATACCTGAGGTCTTGAATATAACTCTCGATATTATTCTCTGACACTGCAGGGTCAAATCTCTCCATGTCCTTCGCTAGCTCTCTCAGAGAATGGAGGTTTATTCTCCTAGCTTCTCCGCTGACGGAGATATGACGGAGATCGTGGTCAGACCTGTCGCTGCTAGAGAGAGTGCTTAATAGCGACTTGAATTCAGACCTTTTAGCAACCATCGTTAAACTTAAAGAGTATTACTTTTAAGTACGAAATCACAGTTCTACCACAGAAAACCACAAGATCAAGTATGCAATCAACCCAGTAGATCGCAAAAGATCACAAAACAATCAAGCACTGCTTAAAGAGCAAGGGGAACTTTTTTCCTTTCGGCTTTCAGCACACTGTATTGTCGAGTATGAAACCCGTGGTGTTTTATATTGAATTATTCCGCTTGGTTGACTCATTTCAGTCTTACCATAGCCCGTCCAGGGATGCCAATAAATGTAGTGTGCTCTCTGAAGGCACCAGTTCTGTAGGGTTTGGGCATGTACGGGGACATTTATTAATTGTAACCGTAAATCACAAAATGATTCTTTTGATGGCCTTAGAATCCAACCATGCGATATAACTCAAACAACGCACACACACACGGGTACTAATACACGAGGATACATTTATTAATACATAAAATATGCATATAAACCTAACAGATCTTATTGAGAGGGTTATCAGAATACAAAAGGTATATATACAATCAGTTACAAAGAGTTACATATATCGAGAGGACATACGTTCAGTATATCATTCATTTAGATCGTTTCATAAAGTGAACTTGGTTTCAACTTCTACATTAGATACTGAAAACAAGTACATAACTCTTAGGAATTAAATTGATATCAACTGGTTGGGATAACAATTGAATTCTCAAGCTGTAATGCATTGAAGTTGAATACTCATCCAATCTCTGGGGATTCAGATCTCCTGCGGGCTCTCTGGCTCCGTGCCAGGCTGTGCTGTGCTGCAGATGATCACTGACCGGCTAGTTAGTGTTGGCTTTAACTAGCAAAGTTTGTGCACAGGAGAAAAGATGACTGTGGGTCCCAGCAAGTCAGGAAGAGGACCAGTTCATTCCTGATGAAGCGCTAGTTCTGAATAGTGATTCAGCTGTCCACAGTTCCGACCTGTTCACAAGGCTTGCTGCTGGTGCTTACCTAAGGTGGATCCTCTGGTTACTCTCTGGCAACCTCCGCTCTAGATTCTTAGAACAAAGGAAAGTTCTGGCACTCGGACACACTGGCCGTTCCGTGGTTGTCCGGGCTGAGTCTTAGGATGGTCAGGAGGCGCGCTGCGAGAATGTCCTGCCCTTGGGAGCCTATTGCTCCTGGGCCGTCCTGCCCTGGAATTCTCCTTTGAATTCCCTTTAGAAAAGTCCAGGAAATAGTCTCTCAGGCCCTCTGTGTTGCCTGTTTTTACCTGGAGGAACTTCAGCTCGTTCATTGGCTGAAAGTTCCATGGGCATCAGAGTCCCACGTGGGTTACTCGGCCCTACCAGTCCCTGATTGGTTGATCAAGGTGAGATGTGAGTCACTTACTCCTGACACTTAGGAATGCAGTCCAGATGTCCATCTGGCACACCCTAGACAGATAGGCGCCAATGGATGACCATTGATCATGATA